>NC_079903.1:3451237-3553463 GCF_024868665.1 Triplophysa rosa
TTGTATGGTTTGGAGACAGTTGCACTGAGGAAAAGACAGGAGGAAGAGTTAGAGGTAGCAGAGCTGAAGATGTTGAGGTTCTCTTTGGGAGTGACGAGGATGGATAGGATCAGGAATGAGTACATCAGAGGGACAGCACATGTGAGATGTTTTGGAGACAAAGTTAGAGAGGCCAGGTTGAGATGGTTTGGACATGTTCAGAGGAGGGAGAGTGAATATATCGGTAAAAGGATGCTGAGGTTAGAGCTGCCAGGCAGGAGGCCGAGAGGAAGACCAAAGAGGAGGTTTATGGATGTAGTGAAGGAGGACATGAAGGTAGTCGGTCTGAGAGAAGAGGATGCAGGGGATAGGGCTAGATGGAGGCAGATGATTCGCTGTGGCGACCCCTGAAGGGAAAGCCGAAAGGAAAGAAGATTGCCAGATAGGCTACAAATATACAACAAACTTTCTAAATTTTGTTTTGAACTCATGAAACTACAAAGTTGTGACTTTTTCCATTTATTTGAGTTTTCTATCAAGTATCAAAATGTAATTAATCTTGCAATAGACGATAGCAATGGCATGTCGAGAACAATAAGGACGAATATATAGCATCAAAGTGCAATTAAGCGCAAAATTTTTGGTACATGTATGACTTGAACAGCCATTTTCAAATATTTTCATCGTTTATTACAAATAAATACCTTTACAATCTGAAATGTGACAGGGAAAAAGTTCAGCGGACAGCAGTTCCGAACCCACCACGACATGAAGTAGGTAACACACGCTTTACGCTCTACGCCACTGGAGAAGTTGATGTTCGTGTGCATTTCTTACACTTTGTCTATTCCAATCTGAAACTGATGGGCGGAGTTGTTAGAAATTGCCTCTGCTTACAAAGCAACAAAATTGACTTTGGCAAAAAGTGGTGGGGACATGACCCACCTGCAAATTACGCCTATGGAAATATGCGTTATAATTTAAGCATTCGAAATGCCACGTGTTATGCATTGCAAAGTTAGGAAACGCTAATGTAAACTGTATTTGCAGACGCGTTTCAAACGCATTGATCATAATGCTTGCGTAGACTTCAGTGAAATGCGCTGGTTTCTCTCGGCGTTCTGAGCTGGTTTGTGCGAGTCTCATCGACAAACAACTCAAGTTCTTATCAGCTCCATCCAGCGCATTTACAATAAATGTGATCACTAGTGGATAATTTCACACGCTTCCATGTCTAAGTGTATTCTTCCAAGTGTCTCACAGCAGACCTGTTGTTGTGCAGTTTCTGTTCATGTGTGCAAAGACATTTTAGAAATCTCGACCGAATAATGTTTTACGGCAATTTCCCTAATAAAGAGTATGTAGGCTATGTGTGGTAACCCTATCTACATACGGTTAGGGTGATATTAAATGACTAGATTGCCTTCTCTATGCAACCTCGTCAACCTCGTTTCGTTTGGTCACACCACAAGTTGTCCCTGTGGCCTCAAAGCTTCAGCACCGCCGCTCTGAGATCGATTGCTAATGTCTGAGGTGAAACACGCCCCCACTCATTAGCATACAGACAAAGAAATACATAAATAAATAAATGTAGAAATAAATAAATGTAAAATAAATAAATGTAGGAATAAATACATATATACATGAATAAATGTGGAAATAAATAAAAGTGGAAATAAATAAATGTATAAATAAATAAATGAAAAAATAAATAAGCATGAAAAAATATATAATTACCCATAAATAAGGGAAAAAAAGTATAAATACTCATTTATCTTTGCTTTTTTACATTTCTTCATGGATTTATTTTTGCATTTATTTATTTGTAATATTGTCACTTTTGGAATTCCATACTCATCTGTCTCATATATTTCCCATAATATTTGTCATAAATGTCACAAATGTCTCTGTCATTAGAGTTTCAGAGAAGATGTCAACAATGTGTCAAACCGAGCTCAGAATTGTCAATTCTGCTTTCAAAAGTCAATATTATTGAAGATCTCAACATGAACTAAACATGCACAAAATTTGTTTAATTTTACTTAAAAAAAAAACTGTGTGCAAAAATTTGACAATTTTTTGTGTAAAGCTTACTTTAAAAACGGTGTTAAAAAACTTTACAAAAACATGTTATGTAAAATTTACTGTATAAACTGTGTGCAAAACTTGCACAAATTTACACAAATGAATTAATTAAATCCTATAGTTGTTTTTTGCAGTACAGTACAATAAATGATTCATGTTCGACATGTAACATGTTCACACATCAGGACTGCTGTGTTTCCTGCACACAGCTTCATGCTTTTTGTATCGATCAAGCACAAATGCAATTATGAGACAAAGGCATTCACAAGCTGATGAAAAAATGATGCTTCATCCAAGAAGTTTTTCCCAAACGCTGCTTCAAAGAGTCATTTCACGTCGGGGTTGCTTTGAAAAGAAAATTCGAAGGGTTTTCTATCAATAACGAATGTGAACTTATTTCCTGAAAATAGTGAATCAATGAAGAAACAGGTGCGCAGAAAGATTTCATCCATGTGATCGATCGAGTCTTGTTTGGTTTTATCATCGCTGACATTTTCTCGTGAGCTTTCACCCCACTGTGGACTGGGGATCAGCCTCATTGAGGTCTGTTTCTCGTGATGTTGAGACATCTGTTCCCCTCGTGAGTGTTTAAAGGTCAGTCAGACCACATCAGATGCATGAAGAGTATGACGCGGTACATTTCCATTTGCTCTCTGTTCAATCTCAGAAATAATTGAGATTTTAAAGTCTTATGGGAAGTGACTGTGATGTTTGTTTGTTGTGACTAGTGGAATAATATTTGGCTCGCGTATTTGGTGACAGCTGGTACCTTTGGCCTGAGGTGAGGAGAGGTGATTTTCCGAATGTTCAGCAGTAACCTTTCCAAACGAAATGATTTTCAGGGCCGTTTCCCGAGCATTCAGGACATCAGCGAGTGTTGTCGAGTAGAATCAGGCTGGTTAAGGCCGTGCTGACAGTGAACTGAGCAGAAGGGAGCGAGGACATCAAGTGCCCATCTGGTGTCTGGTGTCTTACCGGGTCACAAACATCCCAAAGGTCAATGTTGCTCGTTATTCACGCTCGGATTTATTCGCGACTCGCTGGCTCGTGGCGTTTTTCCTTCACTCTTAATAGGATTCAAAATGAAAAGGGTCTTAAAATGAGACACAAGACAGATTGGCTTTATTTTAGCTGTTTTTTTAAAGACAATCTTGTTTGCTTGTTATACACGAGAACATTCCGGCAGCATAAACAGACTTTTGCCCTTTATCCAGTAAATAATTCAAAGCTGGAAATATTTGCTTGAAAATGCACACACATTCATCTTTAGGCCCGGCCTGAAAAATTAGGCGTTTCTCTGGGCCTGACCGGTCAGTAAGCAAGTGTAGCGCCTTTAGTGTCTTCCTTTAAAATATGACTTCACACTAGATTGAATGTGTTTCTCTTAGCATTAGAGAAATTCTTTATGATCTACAACACACTGAATGTATTAAACATCGTGTGCCTGGGGGTTGAGAAATCACTATTTGATTTTAAAAAGAAAACCAAAACAAATGGTGGAGGCGAAGTGTATAGCTCGGTGTGTGTTATCTATGTCACTGACAATTGAACATTAATGTATTTGCATAAGCAATTATGAATAATAATGAGTTTTAAATTGAAGTATGTGGGAGGACACGATGTGTTTGAATAATAGATGAGGAAGATTGAATTTTATATTGTCAGGTTACGGTTTATTATACTGTAATATTATATCTCTAGAGAGAAATGTTAACCAAGCAAACTGAAGTCAAGAGAATATTGTTTCCATTGCTATACAGAAATCGTCTTGGTTACGGATGTAACCTCGGTTCCCTGATGGAGGGAACGAGACGTTGTGTTGAACCGACAGAATGGGGTTTGTCTTGAGAACCTATCATCTTCTGAGTATTTAGAAAAGGCCAATGAAAATTGGCGAATGAAATTTGCATGCCGGGCTCCTCCACGGATGTCCGGGAATAAGAGGGAAGCCGGCGTGCTCATTCATTCACCTGTTGGTCTGAGGAGCCTAAGCATCCTCCCCCGACCGCTGGGGTGGGCGGCCAGTGTTGTGGCATGAGGGACACAACGTCTCGTTCCCTCCATCAGGGAACCGAGGTTACATCCGTAACCAAGACGTTCCCTTTCTGTCGGTCTCTCGACGTTGTGTCGAACCGACAGAATGGGGTTCCTATGGAAAACGCCACAGCACTGAGCCGCGTCACAATCTCTGCGGAGCGACGTTGACTGGCCTGGGCGAGTCAGACGAACACGCTAACGCGAAATTATGACCTTCCAGTGGAGAGGAAGGGGGACCCAGAGCTTTCCACAAAAAGTTGGGAAGCCCCCTAACGCCGGCCGTCACGGGCGGAGGCCTGATTCTCTAAATGGCGAGAAGCCGCCCGGCACCGTACGGGCCACTGGGTAAGCATTATTCCCCCCTGGGGGGGAAAAACGCTGCAGAGGCCACTACCTACCGTAGGGAGGAATTAGTGGAGACACCACATGGTCTCACCATCAGGGGAGAACTCATGGGAAGAATGTGCGGACTGCAGGAGTTAACCGCAAGGTGGGAGTCCACCTGGGGAGGTCATGGGTTGCCAAGGTGGGAACCATTCATGAGGATACATCAGACGGAACAGCCCACGGAGGGGGGGTTACCACGTCTGGAGCACTAGGTCCGGTTAGAGCTATGTGGGAGATAACTCAACTGTTCCCCGGCCTAAGGGGGCAGGGCTGCTCTGCCCAGCCTGTCCCCTGGAAGGGTGCTTAGTGATGGATGGAATGCCTATTCTTTACCCGAGGGGAAAGAAGTGAGGCTGGATCGCCACTGCTCCCCCCGAAGGGGGAAGGGCTTCCGCAGGCGTACGCCCAACGGCTGCCGGTCCTACCTGTTGCCCTGCAGGACGCGGGCTGACACCGGTTCAACGCAGAGGTTGTAGAACCTCGCGAAGGTATTGGGCGTAGCCCAACCCGCAGCTCTGCAGATGTCTGCCAGAGAGGTGCCCTGAGCCAGTGCCCACGAGGAGGCGACACCCCTAGTGGAATGCGCCTTAATCCCCAAGGGGCAGGGGCGATCTTGCGACCGGTATGCCAAGGAAATTGCATCCACGATCCAGTGCGCCAGTCTCTGTTTGGAGACAGCTCTCCCCTTCTGCTGACCTCCAAAACAGACAAAGAGCTGCTCAGAGCTTCTGAATCTCTGCGTGCGGTCCAAGTAGAGGCGCAGTGTGCGTACTGGACACAACACGGATTGGGTTGGGTCTTCCTCCCCAGTGGGGAGCGCCTGCAAGTTCACCACCTGGTCCCGTAAGGGAGTGGTGGGAACTTTGGGCACGTAGCCGGGCCGTGGTCTCAGGATAACGTGAGAGTCTCCCGGCCCGAATTCTAGGCAACCCGAGGACACAGAGAATGCTTGTAGGTCCCCTACCCTCTTGAAGGAGGCGAGCGCTACCAGGAGGGCCGTCTTTATCGACAGGCGAGAAAGATCGGCCTCTCCTAGGGGCTCGAAGGGGGGCTTCGAGGTCCCAAGAGGGTGCGGGGCGCGGGCGAGGCGGATTCAACCGTCTCGCGCCCCTCAGGAACCTGGTGACCAGGTCGTGCTGCCCTAGAGACTTACCAGCAACTGGTTCGTGATGTGCGGCTATAGCGGCAACATACACTTTCAGTGTGGAAGGGGAGAGGTTCTTCTCAAGTCTCTCCTGGAGAAAGGACAGTACGTACCTGATCGATCATCTCTGTGGGTCTTCTCCGTGAGAAGAGCACCAGGATGAGAAGATGCGCCACTTGAAGGCATACAATCTCCTAGTGGCCAGGGCCCTAGCCTGTGTGAGGGTCTCTACCACCGCCGGGGGTACGTCGCTCACGATCTCCTAGTCCCATCCAGGGGACAGACATGGAGACTCGAGAGGTCTGGCCTGGGATGCCAAAACGTGCCCTTCCCCTGAGAAAGGAGGTCCTTCCTCAAGGGAATCGGCCAGGGGGGAGTTGTTGTCAGGCTCACCAGCTCTGAGAACCAAGTCCGGTTGGGCCAATAGGGTGCAACTAGTAGCACTTGATGCTCCTCTTCCCTGACCTTGCACAGGGTCTGTGCAATGAGGCTCACTGGGGGGAAGGCGTACTTCCTCTTGTCCCGCGGCCAGCTGTGCGCAAGGGCATCCATACCGAGGGGACCGTCGGATAGGGAGTACCAAAGCGGACAATGGGAGGAGTCCGGGGAGGCAAACAGGTCCACCTGCGCCCGACCGAACTGCTCCCATATGAGCTGAACCGCGTGAGGCTGGAATCACCACTCTCCGCCAGGTGACCACTGACGAGAGAGCCTGTCTGCTGTCCGGTTCAGGTCGCCCGGGATGTGTATGGCTCGCAGGGAGCTGATCACCTGCTGACTCCACAGGAGGAGGCGTCGGGCGAGTCGTGTTAGCTGCCGTGAACGAATGCCACCCTGGTGGTTGATATATGCCACGGCAGCTGTGCTGTCCGACCGGACCAGCACGTGTCTGCCCTGCACGAAGGGTTGGAACCTCTTCAGCGCAAGTAGCACAGCCCACAACTCTAGGCAGTTGATGTGCCATCGCAGACGGGGGCCCGTCCACCGCCCCGCTACTGCGTGCCCGTTGCACACAGCACACCAGCCCTGAAGGGAGGCATCCGTCGTTACCACGACCTGCCTTGATACCTGCCCTAGGGGGACCCCTCCCGTAGGAAGGCCATAGACGACCAAGGGGTCAGGGTGCGCCGGCAGAAGGGCGTGATGACCATACGCCTGCTGCCGGTGTGCCACGCTCTCCAAGGAACCCGACTCTGTAGCCAGTGTTGGAGCGGTCGCATGTGCATCAACCCGAGGGGGACCACCCCCGCCGAGATGCCATGTGCCCCAGGAGCCTCTGAAATTGTTTCAGGGGGACCGCCGGCTGCCTGAAATGCTTCAGGCAGCGTAACACTGACCGGGCACGCTCTGTAGTCAGTCGTGCTGTCATGGAGACAGAGTTCCATACCGAGAAAGGAGATGCTCTGCGCGGGGGAGAGCTTGCTCTTTTCCCAGTTGACCTCTAGCCCCAAACGATCTAGGTGCCGGAGATAGTTGAGTACTCGCTCACCTTCTTCCCTGAGGGGAAGAAGGGAGGCCTCCACGACCTTCGTAAAGACACGTGGAGACAGGGACAGACCGAAGGGGAGGACCCTTTACTGATATGCCCGTCCCTCGAACGCGAACCGCAGGAACGGCCGGTGTCGAGGGAGGATCGAGACATGAAAGTACGCATCCTTCAGGTCGATTGCCATGAACCAGTCCTGATGCCTGACGGACGCCAGGATGCGCTTCTGCGTGACCATCCTGAAAGGCATCTTGTGTAGGTGCCTGTTCATAACACGCAGATCCAAGATAGGGCGCAACCCTCCGCCTTTCTTGGGGACAATGAAGTACGGGCTGTAGAACCCGCTGAACATCTCGGCCGGTGGGACGGGCTCGATCGCTCCCTTCACCAGAAGGGAGGCGACCTCTGCCCGAAGCACGGGGGCATCTCTGCCACTGACTGAGGTAAAAAGGACGCCCCGGAACTTGGGCGGACATTTCGCGAACTGAATCGCGTAGCCGAGACGGATCGTCTTCCTCAGCCTACCTGACAGTCTGGGAAGCTGAGACCAGGCTCCCAGAAACTGTGACAGGGGGACTAGAGGTTTGATCTGCTTCATCGCCCCCGCGGAGGGTGGTTCGATGGCTAGCAGTACGGATTCCTTTCCGGGGGAGGACCCCCGGGGAGGAGATCGGCTCTGCTGTTGTTCCTGCCTGGCGATTGTCCGGCTCGACGCACTGTCTGTCTGAGAGTGCTGAAAGCCGGTGCTTATACTCGACATTGCGCTTCGCCATGACGCAACGTCGAGTTGCCGTCCACCATCGACCAGAGGGTGGGAACGTCTGTGAAAACCCAGAGAGAGAGGAAACTCTTTTCGTGAGGAAGTGGGCACTGGCCCCCCAGGGGGGACCAGCTGATGGTAGGACGGGGCAGGAACTGTCCCTATCCGATCCAGCGATGTGGTGGCTGGAATCGGGCCTGATGGTAGTCTCAATCTCCCTGGGGTCTCTCCTTCAGGGCCGCTTCTGCTTCCGCGACGGCTGCTGACGGGGAGGCGGTTTCCTCTTCAACGTCCTTCTCCGGGAGGCAGCCCGAGAAGGGGGCACTGGAGCCGGATCCGGAGTCGAAGAGAGCCGAGGCTGCCGGGAAGCAGATGCTGCTTGGGATCTCGGAGGCCTGACGACGGCCGAGTCACGGCGGGGCAGGATGTGCCTGATTGCCTCCGTCTGCTTCTTCACCGTTGAGAACTGCTGAGAGAAATCCTCAACGGTGTCACCAAACAGCCCTCCCTGCGAGATGGGGGCGTCGAGAAAGCGAACCTTCTCAGCTTCCCGCATCTGCGCAAGTTTGAGCCAGTGGTGCCTCTCTTGGACCACCATGGTGGACATCGCCCGACCCAAGGCCTGTGCCGTCACCTTAGTCGCCCGTAGAGCGAGATCGGTGGCGGTACGGAGTTCCTGCATAACCGTTGGGTCGGTCTTGCCCTCGTGGAGCTCCTTCAACGCCTTGGCCTGGTGGACCTGCAGGATGGCCATGGCGTGGAGGGAGGAGGCGGCCTGACCCGCAGCCATGTAAGCCTTCGACACCAGTGATGCCGAAAACTTACACGCCTTGGACTGGAGTCTAGGCCGAGTCCTCCAAGTGGCCGCTGTCTGCGGGCATAGGTGATCCTGGGGGATCTCGACATAGCCCCTGGCCGCCCCACCATCGAGGGAAGTAAAGGTCAGTTTATGGTTCTGCGTAGGACCTACGCCGTAACCTACGGCGTAGCCTACACAGAGCCGCGTACCCTGTGCGTACCCTACGCCATAGCCTGACGCGCACCTCTCCAAAAATGTAACAACGCGTCAACTCAACGCGGACCCTACGCGGACCGCAAGCGCTGGGATTGGTCGGTTTGGCAGCATCGTACTTCCTTCTATGCATTTCTTCTCTGGTGTCTTCTTCCGGCAAGTTCAGAGTCCACAAAAGAACAACATGGTGAGCATCGACATCGACCAAGTTACTGAGCGTCTGATTGAAGAGGTTCGGAAATACACGCATCTGTATGACTCCTCTTCGGCGGACTATAAAGACTGTCAGATGGCGGCAAATTCTTGGAGAGAGATTTCCTCTAACGTCGGTTTGGCTTCCATTGTCGTTTGCAAACACTAGCATACACACACACAAAACATCGGCGAAGAAGAGCAAACCCATGAAAACACAAAGAGCCAACTAGCGTTTCGGCGGTGTAATTGCAGTATGACGCATACTCTCAACGCAGAACCATAAATGTTCACGACGGCGTCGTCTACGTACGTAGGCTACGCCGTATGTTACGGCGTAGGTCCTACGCAGAACCATAAACTGACCTTAAGGGTGACTGAGCCTTTCTGACTGGAACGAGCCGTGAGGGGCGCATTCCAAGTCTTACTCAGCTCCTCATGTACCTCCGGGAAATACGGGACCGGCACTGGGCGCGGCTTGGAGCCGCGCTCAGACCCCAGGTACCACGTATCCAACCGCGAGCGCTGGGGTAAAGGCGGTGCTGTGCACTGCAGCCCAATGCTCGCGGCGGCCCGGAAGAGCATGGTTGACATCTCAACTTCCGCTTCTTCCTGGGCTCGTCCCCCCGGGGGAGGGAGCTCCGAGGAATCGTCGGGGTCGGATGCCAAGAGGTCGCCCTTCGATGCTGTGATCGACATCTCATCTTCGTCACGCACTCCCGAGTACGTGGCGGAGGAACAAGATGGGGTAGGACCGTCTCTTAAGGAATGGTCAGACAAGCGAGACGGGGCGTGAATGGTCCGTGAGCCTGTGGCTGGCGGTCTAACGTTCACGGTGATCCCCATATCACCCCCGGTGTTAACCGAAACGGGCGGCAGGGCCGTAGTCACTGCCGTCACGGATCGGGTAACAGACGAGGTGGTGGCTTTACCCATAAAGAATATAGCCACCCGTGACCGCAACATCTGGATAGGCATCTTCCCGCAGTGCGGGCAAGATGTATCCACGAAGGCTGCCTCAGCGTGCTGGAGACCCAAACACGTGACACCCAAACATGGACACGTGTCCATCCCCTTCCTCAATGAGCGCGTCGCACCCAAGAGAACAGCGGGACATGCCACGCTGGAGAAATTAGCTCTTTTAGAAAATATTGCTCGGACACTTCTGGAACTGCCGAGACGCCCAGGGGAAAGTCGCTGCAGGAAGGGACCATCCGCTGCACCACGTCGTAGATTCCAGCAGGATACCAGCGAAGAACTGGAAGACCAGAGAAGATCTGGAGCTGCTCATCAGATGCATAGGCTCTGAAGAACAAAAGGTGAATGAATGAGCACGCCGGCTTCCCTCTTATACCCGGACATCCGGGGAGGAGCCCGGCATGCAAATTTCATTCGCCAATTTTCATTGGCCTTTTCTAAATACTCAGAAGATGATAGGTTCTCAAGACAAACCCCATTCTGTCGGTTCGACACAACGTCGAGAGACCGACAGGAAGGGAACTAAACTAATCTAGCAGTGTTGTGCATGTTACTTCCAAATTGTAATACATTACAGATTACTTGTTGCTGTTATTTAAAAGTAATCCCTTACCTTGCAATATTACTGTCTCAGAATTGTAATACGCTACATGACTTCTGTTTTACTTTTGAGTTACTTTCACCAAAATAACTACAGAAGTAGATCTTAGCATTCTAAAATGACAAAATGTCTTTGTATTTTTGTATTTTCAAAATACAAAATACTTTTGCCGGTGTATTATACTTCTACAAATACTATAAATACTTAATAATAGTATTTTGTATTTCAAATGGATGTATTTGAAACACTGCCCATCCATGCAGTCTAAAAAGGAGGTTGTTTGGCAAAAAGTATTTTAGTATTTATTTTATTTCAAAAATACTAGGGTTATATTTATTGCTATATTTACCTATCTGAATGGTTTCCTAGGTATTGTATATATTTTTTGTTCTGTTGACCTCAAAAGATGTTTTGGGAGATTTAGGAAAGCAAACAATTCTGGGTCACCTTTGACTACCATTACAATGTTTTCTGCTATGGTAGTCAATGACGTCAAAGAATTGTCTGTTGCTAACATTCTACCAAATAACTTTCTGTTCAACCGAACAAAGAAATTTATACAGGTTTGGAACAACTAGTGGGTGAGTACTAATTCATGACAGAATTTTCATTTTTGGGTGGAGTGTCCCTTTAAAAAAGATCCATGAGTGCTCAAGGCCACGCACGGAAATGGACGAGAAACGTGTTTTCTCTTTGGACATGCAAAAACTTGCTTAAGAAATAAGCATGGTTAAATGTATTACATATAATGTGTACAAGCACGTCAGTGTTTTAGTTGTTCTAGACTACGTGTAGTACTGCTCAAACGTGATAAAAACATAATTCGGATGCATTGTCTAATACCACCGCTATATTTTCCTCTTTGGTTGAGCTGAGCTCCCGCGTCCCTCCCTGTACTGTATGGCAAGCCAATGGTGTCAGAATTACGCCATAGATTACACGCGTTTATATCCGAACGCCATTTTTGACAGCGTTTTAAACAGAATTTGCACCGCAAAATAAGGTGTTGCGATTCCAAACGGCGTAAAAAAAAGTCGTCCATAACGTCGTATTTAACGGCATTCTAAGGCCGCCTTTTGCGCCGCTGTCTTTCCATATGACGCCGTAAAAAAACACCTTTTTGGTTGCACAGAGCGTATCGAAAGCTAACAGGTTCACAATTCGCGTGCTTTTGATCGCTGTATTAATATTAAAACGCCGATTTCTTAATGCCGCCAGGCGTTAAATAAGCGCCGCCTGGCCCTAAATTAATGTCATACGCCGCCACACGTTTAAATAACGCCGCACGCCGATCGACGTTAAGTTAACGTCACACGTCACTCAAAATGCAAACTTATTAGCTAATATACACATCCCCTCCTTTTCTGGGTTTACGAGCTCTACGGCAAGTCGGAGGCTCGGAGCATCCAGTACAATTTCCAAGAGCGCTGTTAACTTAAGTTAACTGGGGGTCTGACCGTAGTGTCACCTCAAATTTGTGGAAAACAAAAATGGAAAGAAATGAAAGAAAAACCAGCTGAAAAGAAAATCATATAACTAATGCAGTATGTTCCAGGAAGCAATGTGTAAATGCGGGTGCGTAAATGATGAGAGAATTAGAAGTAAAATGAGTTGTTGCTGTTAGTCTACAGGTTAGCTCGGTTTGCTCGCAGTCGCATGTTGCGTCTTTAGCTGGTTCGAGTCCCGCTCAGACCATTTACAGATTTTTACATAGTTGGTTTTGTTATGTTTATCTGTGTCACAGGGATTTTTTTATATTTCAGCATTTAATGCGTGGTTAATATATAAAGAAAGTCAGGAATAAGAGCTCTTTTCCACAACAAACTAACAGTATATTCTACGTTTCTTAAGCGCTCCCGACAGCCTCGCCAACAGCCTTTCAATAATCACCTTAACGCACATCACCTGCCCACTTAAATTTCATTAGCACATGACCACTCACATTACCTACGGGACATATTGCCATTTACCTCCGTAAAGTAAGGTAAACATTACCTACGGTAAATGGCAATATGTCCCACATTACCTACGGGACATATTGCCATTTACCTTCTAAGTCGCTTTTCAAGCGCCTTAGAACGCCGTTAAATATGGCATTATGGACGACTTTTCGCGCATTTTTTACGGCGTTTGGAATCGCGACGGCGTATTTTGCGGCGCAAATACTGTTTAAAACGCGTTTAATCTATGGCGTAATTCTGACACCATCGGCTTGCCATAGTACTGTAGCCTGCCTGTCAGACGCTCGTTCACCACTCTTTCGAGAACGGGTCCAGACCTTGAGTTTCCAGGTATTCATCTGAGTATGAATACATATTAAGAATATCATCAATTAACATTTATCCTTAGAATATAAATAAATATTTTGGCGGCTGCAGTACATTATAAAAGCAGCCCAAAACCTGCAACCCGCGGCTCCATGCCTAAGGCCATCAAACGTAACGTGTAACTTAGTTGACACGCGCCGGACGGCTAGTTATGGACGCTGCGCGCCGACGCCCCCAAATTTTTCCCAGGTCACCCGGAGGTGCCGAAACGAAGGGGAGAGCGCCCGCGATCGAACGGAAGCGTCATGGGGCGGCGGGGACGCCTGGGGGACCCATGAAAAATGCCCAAAGTGCCTAATTTTTGAGTCATGGAACGAGTTAGGCGGTCAGGGGGAAGCTAATGGCTCCTTGTGTATTTGGTGATTAAGATTAGGTTGTGAGGGGATGATTAGTCATTTTGTGGTGCGAGGGTCCATTCCCGCAGCACTTTGCCACCCCTTGTGGTGTCCGTACTATGCCTCTCCGGGAAAACGGCCCCTAAACTCCGATAAGGGAAAAAAGTCCCAATCATAATAAGAGTGAGCGAGAATTTGGCGTCCAATTCAGGTATACGAGCCCTTCGTCTGCCTAGTCGACCGATGGCAATCTATATGAATGGACAATTGTCCACGATTTACCTAACTTCCCTTACATAATTTTTCCCGCAAATGCATTTTCAAAATAACCCAATTGTGCGGGAAAGCTGCGACCCTGGCAACACTGGCGCTGGCGCTAGACCTCGAGCTCAGAGGCTGAAATCATGCCGCGTTAAAATACAATACAAAGTTCCACCAGCCAGAGGGAGATGAATGACACCACACGCGTCTATTCACGAACAGGAAATACATTTGCGGGATTTGTTAATGTCTCGCGGGCGAAAAGTTTGCTGTAGCGCAAGCATTATTGAACATGTACAATATATTAGTAATATTTCAGTAAAATATTACTGAAAATTGATTAGTAATGCCTTACACTACTGCGTTACAGCAAAAAGTATTCTTTACATTATGTTGATTGCCCTGCTGAAAAAATAATAGGACCCTGCCCATAAAACACAACAGATGCAGATGGGAATCAATAGAACACCCAATATTTTTTTATTTTGTAAGAAAAACAATGATGATACATAATGGTTTTTAATGGAAACCACTAGAATTAATGTAATACTATTTTTTTAGCACGGTTTATGTAGAAATAGTACATCACAAATAAATGACTTTATAGCTGGGTTTTCACATGGATCACAAATGTGCATTGAAAATTGCCAGCTGATCAAACCTGTGCTTTAGGGATTGTATTCATATACCATCTCAGGCTGAATGTAACTCTTAACTGACTGATTTATACAATGATTAACAAAACCAGCAAGTCCCCCCAGCTGTCATTGGCTATTGAAATCTTGCTTGCAATAAATCTTTCAGAATGCTCCTGATGACATATAGAGGCATACTCTATGCATTCGTGAGTGTGGTCGTGCTCATGGGTTGTTGATCTGGGACGGATGAGTAGGCTGGGGGGATCAGAGTATACTCACTACAAAAAACTAGACTACACCACTGGTGTACAGGGAGTTTTTAATTCAGGGTGAACTGTTCCTTTAAGACTTAACTAACTTTGATGTCAATGCTCAAAATGTTAAACAAAGCTGCTCTTCCAATTACAGCTGCTGTTTTATTTATCACACATTTGTTTCTTATAATAAATAAAATTCTTGATTAAATTCTCATCGTTTATTCTCTTTCATTGTTAAGTTCATTTTTATGTCAAGATAAAATGCATATTCATTATTGTTAAGTAAGGAAAAATAATAAAATAATTTTAAGTAACATCAAGTGAAAACGTCTCGGTTACGTTTGTAACCTCGGTTCCCTGATGGAGGGAACGAGACGTTGTGTCGAACCGACAGATGGGGTTCGTCCTTGAGAACCAATCACTTCCGACTTCTTAGAAAAGGCCAATGAAAATTTGCATGCCGGACTGCGCCCCCGGATATCCGGGTATAAAAGGGAGACGGCGTGCCTCATTCATTCACCTTAGTTCTGAGGAGCCTGAGACCTCTCACGACTGCTGCAGTGGACAGCGTGTTGTGGCAAGAGGACACAACGTCTCGTTCCCTCCATCAGGGAACCGAGCTTACAAACGTAACCGAGACGTTCCCTTTCTGTCGGTCTCTCGACGTTGTGTCGAACTGACAGATGGGGTTCCAATGGAAAACGCCACAGCACTGAGCCCTGTCACAATCTCAACGAAGCGATGGTGACTGGCCTGGGCGTGTCAGCCGTGACGCTACCGCGAAATTGTAACCTACCAGTGGGTAGGTAGGGGGTCCCAGAGCTTTCTTGAAAGGTGGGAAGGCCCCTACCTTCGGCCTCACAGGCGGCGGCCTTGTTTCTCTAACAGCGAGAAGCCGCCCGGAACCGTAAGGCCACTGGGTAAGCGCTACTTCCTCAAGCGGGGGATGCGCTACAGAGACCACTTCCTACCACAGGGAGGAGACTAGTGGAGATACCAACATGGTCTCACCGATGGGGGAGAACTCATGGGAAGAAAGTGCGGACTGAAGGAGTTAACCGCGAGGTGGAGGTCCACCTAAGGAGGTCATGGGTTACCAAGGTGGGAACCAGCATGAGGATACATCAGATGTAACCGCCCTGCTGGGGGGTTGCAACGTCTGGTAGCACTAGGTCCGGTTAGAGCTATGTTGCGAATAACTCAGGTGATACCCGGCCTAAGGGGCAGGGCTGCTCTGCCCAGCCCGCCCACAGGAGGTGCTTGGTAGTGATGGATGGAGTGCCTGTTCTTCACCCAGTGGGGGAAGAAGGGAGGCTAGTAGTACGCTGACCCCTAGGGTCAGGTACTGTCATAGGCGTACACCCTACCGGTCACCGGTCTTGCCTGATGCCCGCAAGACTCGCCGACCGGTTTTACGCGAAGACTGTAGAACCCGCGAAGGTGATGGGTGTAGACCAACCCGCAGCTCTGCAGATGCCTGCCAGAGAGGCGCCTCGAGCCAGTGCCCACGAGGAGGCTGTACTCGTGTGGAGAGAGCTCTCACCCAGTGGGCGTAGGCGAACTAGGACAGGTACGCCATAGTGACAGTGTCCATGGTCCAATGCGCCAATCTCTGTTTGAGACAGCCCTCCCTGCTGATCTCCAAAACAGACAAAGAGCTGCTCAGAGCTACTGCGGCTCTGCGTGCGGTCCAAGCAGAGGCGCAATGCATGTACTGGACACAACACGGATTGGGTTGGGTCTTCCTCCCCGGTGGGGAGCGCCTATAAGTTCACCACCTGGTGTCTCGGGGGAGTGGTGGGAACTTTTGGCACGTAGCCGGGCCGGGGTCTCAGGATAGCGTGAGAATAACCGGGCCCGAGTTCTAGGCAATCTGTGGACACGGAGAATGCTTGTAGGTCCGCAACCCTCTTGAGCGTCATCCCGAGAGCCGTCTTCATCGTGAAGTGAGAAAGAGCGGCATCTCCGAGGGGCTCCAGGACCGCATCAAGGTCGTAAGAGGGTACGGAGCGTGGGTGAGGTGGGAGCCTTCCCGCGCCCCTTAGGAACCAAATGATCAGGTTGTGCTGTCCTAGAGACTACCAGCAACTGGGTCGTGATGAGCGGCAACAGGGGCTACATACACGTTCAGTGTGGAAGGGGAGAGATTATTCTCGAGTCTCTGGAAGGACCGCACCCACTTGATCAAGCTACTCCGCGGGTCTTCTCCTCGAGAAGAGCACCAGGATGAGAATAGGCACCACTAGGCGTATCGTCACCTAGTGGCCAGGGCCCTAGCCTGAGTAGTGGTCTTAACCGCCGCAGGGGTTAGGCCACTCAGGATCTCCTCGTTCCGTCCAGGGGCCAGACATGGAGGTTCCAGAGGTCTAGCCCGTGATGCCATAACGTGCCCTTGCCCTGGGAAAGCAGGTCCTTCGTCAGGGGAATCGGCCAGGGGGGAGCTGTCGTCAAGAGCATTAGCTCCGAGAACCAAGTCCGGTTGGGCCAGTATGGCGCAACTAGTAGACTTGATGCTCCTCTCCCTGACCTTGCACAGGGTCTGTGCAATGAGGCTCACTGGGGGAAGACATACTTCCGCTTGTCCCACGGCCAGCTGTGCGCTAGAGCCTCCATGCCGAGGCAGGGAGTACCTTAACGGCAATGGGTGGTGTCCAGGGAGGCAAAGGGGTCTACCTGAGCCCGCCCTGACTGTCCCCAATGAGCTGGCTATGCGGGGGTGGAGTCGCCACTCTCCGCGAGGCTTCAACTGACGAGAGAGCACATCAACTGTCTGGTTCAGGTCACCTGGGATATGTGTGGCCCTGCGGACTCCACAGGAGGAGGCGTCGGGCGAGTCATGTTAGCTGCCAAAAGCGAACGCCACCCTGGCGGTTAAAAACGGCAGTTGTGCAGTCCGACCGGACCAGCACGAGCTTGTTCCGCACGAGAGGTTGTAACCCCTTCAGTGCGGGTAGCACATCCAACAACTCTAGGCAATTGATATGGCGGCGCAGGCGGGGGCTCGTCCATCGCCTTGACACTGCGTGCCCGTTGCACACGGCACCCCAACCCTGCAGGGAGGCGTCTGTCGACCCTGACGCGTCTCGCCTGCCCGAGAGGGACCCCCGTCCGTAGAAAAGGTCATTGAAGACCAAGGGGTTAGGGTGCGTTGGCAGAAAAGCATAATCACCATCCGCCTGCTGCCTGTGTGCCACGCTCTCCAGGGAACTCGACTCTGTAGCCAGTGTTGGAGCGGTCTCATGTGTATCAACCTGAGGGGTATCACCACCGTCGAGGATGCCATGTACCCAGGAGCCTCCTCCCGCTGACTGCTTGAAATATTCCAGGCAGTTCAACACTGACTGAGCGCAGTCGCGCTGTAATGGAGACAGAGTTGAGTTCAGTACCATACCACAGAGGAGAGCCTGCTCCCTTTCGGTTGACCTGTGGTCCCAATCGATCTAGGTGTCGAAGCACTAGGTCCCTGTGTGTACATAACAGATCTCACGAGTGTGTCAAATGAGCCAGTCGTCGAGATAGTTTAGTACCCGCACACCTCTCTCCCTGAGGGGAGTGAGGGCGGCTTCCACGATCTTTGTGAAGACTCGTGGGGATAGGGACAGACCGAAGGGGAGGACTCTGTACTAATTTGCCTGACCCTCGAAAGCGAACCGTAGGAACGGGCGATGACGAGGGAGAAAGAGACATGAGAGTAAGCGTCCTTCAGGTTGATTGCCATGAATCCATCTTGACATCTGACAGATGCCAGGATGCGCTTCCGCGTGAGAATCCTGAACGGCAGATTGAGTAGGTGCCTGTTCAGGGTACGCAGATCTAGCGACCCCCGCTCTTTTTGGGGACAATGAAGTACGGGCTGTAACCCGTTGAACATCTCGGCTAGAGGGACGAGCATGATCGCTTCCTCACCAGAGGGGTGGTGACCTCGGCCCGAAGCACGGGACATCCTAGCCTCTGCTGAGGTAAGAGGATGCCCCGAAACTTGGGCGGGCGTCCGGGGAGTTGGATCGCGTAGCCGAGACGGACCGTATCCCGTAGTCACCGTGACGGTTTGGGAAGCTCTTGTCAGGCTCCCAGGGACCGACAGGGAGGCTAGGGGTACGTTCTGCTTCATCGACCTCCCGGGGGTGGTTCGATGGCTGGCAGTACGGATCCCTCGCCGTGGGAGGGACCCCCGGGGAGGAGATCGGCTCTGCAGTTTTACCTGTCTGGCGAAGATGTAGCACAACGCACCATCGAATGAGAGTGCTTAGGCTAATGATTATCCCTGACATATCCTTGCCGCAACGTCGAGTTGCCGAACACCGTCGTGTAGAGGGTGAGAGCGGCTGTGATAATACTCAGACGATGATGTGGCACAAAGCACCATTGATTGAGAGTGCTTAGGCTGCTGATTTATCCTCGACATTGGGTCTTGCCGCAACGTCGAGTTGCCGAACACTGTCGTGCAGAGGGTGAGAGCGGCTGTGATAATACCCAGACGATGATGTGGCACAAAGCACCGTCGATTGAGAGTGCTTAGGCTGCTGATTATCCTCGACATTGGGTCTCGCCGTGACGCAACGTCGAGTTGCCGAACACCGTCGTGTAGAGGGTGAGAGCAGCTGTGATAAACGCCCAGAGAGGGAGAAAACTTTTAGAAAGGTATTCTCGAACTCCCTGGGGTCTTCCCATGAGGGCCGCATTGGCTTTTGCCGCGGCTGCTGATGGGGTGGTGGTCTTCTCTTCGATGTCCCGGGGGACATCGACGTATCCTCTAGCTGCCCCACCATCGAGGGAAGAAAGGGTGATGGAACTAGTTGACGTGTACGCGCCGAAGGGGGCGTTCCAGGTCGTACTAGGTTCCTCATGCACTTCCGGGGGAACACGGCACTGAGGGCGAGTGCGGCTTGGAGCCGCTCTCAAGCCCGATGTACCGTGTATCCAGCCGCGAGCGTTGGGAGAGGCAGTGCGGTGCACCGCAACCAAAAGCCGGCGGCCCGGGAAAGCATGGCTGACATTTCGACATCCGCTTCTTTCTGATCTCTACCCCCCGTGGGAGGGAGCTTCAAGGAATCGTCGGAGTCTGATGCCAGTAAGTCACCCTCCGATGCTGCAACAGACATCTCATCATCACGTACCGTGTCCGATACGTGATTGAGGAATAAGACGGCGGACCGTCTTATTGGGGAACGGTCAGACGAGCAAGACGAGGTGCGAACGGTCCGCGAGCCAGTGGCTGACGGATTAGCGCTCACAGTAATCCTCATATCACCCTCGCTGCTCGCCGTAGCGGGCGGCAGGGCCGTTGTTCCTGCCGTCACGGAACGGGAAGCAGACAAGGTGGTGGCTGAGTCCCGTGGGAACACAGCCACCCGTGACGCAACGTCTGAATCGTCAGCCGCCTGCAGTGCGGGCAGGACGTATCCACAACATCTGCCCCAGCGTACTGGAAGCAGACATCGTGTCCGTCCCCCTCCTCGATGAGTGTGTTGTACCCAAGAGAACAGCGGGACATGCCACGCTGGAGAAATTTGCTCTTTTAGAGAAAAAACTTAAACACTTCTGGAACCGCCGAGATGCCCAGGGGAAGTCGCTGCAGGAAGGGACAGTCCGCTGCACCACGTCGTAGAGCCGGCAGTCTTGTAGTGAAGTCTGTTGATCACGAGCGAAGGCTCCGAAGAACAAAAGGTACATATCCGGGGGCGGAGTCCGGCATGCAAATTTCATTCGCCAATTTTCATTGGCCTTTTCTAAGAAGTCGGAAGTGAATGGTTCACAAGGACGAACCCCATCTGTCGGTTCGACACAACGTCGAGAGACCGACAGAAAGGGAACTATTGGTTGTGAAAACTATTGGTTGTGCAACATGGACTCAGAAGGAAGCTGATAGAACAATGCATGCCATGCTCTGGCCCAACAGTTGCAGGTGTGCCTAATTGGTGTTTGAGAAGTGCATGTACTCTACCCAAGGTGTTGCTGTTTGGAAAATAAACAAATGGTGAAAGACTGCTAATCCTGCATGTGTGCAACCATTAAATTTAGGTTAATTTGCCCTGAGAAGGCCTGGGAAAAGCCCCATTGTGTTCAAAGAATTTTGAGATGCTAGCTGCAGACTGCTTATAAGAATAATGTGGTTTGTTTGGCTCTTGCTAGTGTAATGGAGACCAGCTAGTGAAGAGCTGTGCAGTGTGTAAACCTCACTCCCCGACCAACAGAGACGCTCTAGCAACAGACGTTAGAGACTGCGGTCTTTAGCCTCCTTGTTAGAGCGCTTGTCTCCCATCCGGACCGACGCCGGTGTTGTATCAAAATCCTACTCCCCGTGAGATTACGACTCCACTGTTTTCCCCTACGAAGGTTAGGGTTAGGATTAGGTGTGGGGGAGGGATTTAGAGATAGGGACCAATCACAAAGCAGCATCCTAAGTGACTGAACCAATCAGAAGTAGGGGAGTCGTAATCTCATGGGGAGTCGAAATTCGGTACCCCAGCAAACACAGAACGTTCCCCTAACGTTAGTTTTTGGTTCCCTTTTGGTTATTTTTTTGGGAACCAAAAAATAACGTTCTAAGAACGTTCTTTTCAGGTTTTATTTTTTTTCAACCAGAAAATAACGTTCCCAGAACGTTGCAGGCTGGTTTTTTAAATAACCAGAAAATAACCAGAAAATAACGTTCTCTGATGGTTATTTATTGGTTATTTTTTGCAACCAGAAAATAACCAGAAAATAACGTTCTCTGATGGTTATTTATTGGTTATTTTTTGCAACCAGAAAATAACCAGAAAATAACGTTCTCTGATGGTTATTTTTTGGTTATTTTTGCAACCAGAAAATAACCATAAAGTAACGTTTACTAATGGTTCTTTTTTTGGCTATTTTTTATGGTAAAAATAGTCAAAACTGGTAAACGTCAGTGACATGTGCAATACATAAATTATAAGATCACATTGAAAACCAAATGAAATTAATAAATGTGCCCTTTAATGGCTGAAAATAATAAACTAGTTAAGCTAAATGAAAATACAATCATCTATATCCATGTGTATTTCTTTAGTGTGGTTGTCTGTTACTGTATGTGTGCGCTCGAGCACGTGCATTCTCCGCTCTGCCGCGCACTCCCGTCATTTAAAAATTAACGGTCATTTCGTTTTATCTCACCGACTTACACATTAGTTTAGCGGTTTATTTATTTTATTTTTTTATTTAAAACCGTACAGATTTGAGAGTAGACTTATATTTTCATGATTTTCGATTGATTTGACACATCTAAATCAACAGACCATGATGAAAGGACTGAAACTCAGGGCTTTTGATTGTTATATCTAAAGACGGAGCAGCGCTATACTTCTGTGGTGAGACAAGAATATTGTTAGCCTGAAGATAATTAAATGTTTATTCTTCTGTCAATAAAAATCTGCTTTAAATATTGTGTTGAAGTCATTGGTTATTCTATTTCGATATATAACAGTGTGGTTTTATTAGAAACGATATACTGTGCTGTTTAAATCGAAAATTAGGCTACTTCAGTGATGAAAAAGGAATTATTAGGCTAAAATAATAATCTAATGCATTGATTTCATCCTCCATATTGTGTGGGATGATGTATTTTACTTATTTTAATTAGATTAACGTTAGACAAGCGATTGATAAAAACACAGCATTGATGTATTCATTACTGACGTGTAAACGGACCGAGAAAAATATTTTAGTCTAACGTTCTGGGAACGTTCCCCTAATGTTAGTTTCCCCCTTCGAAGCCAGCTCCGGTTCCAGCGCTCCCTACCCAGGCGGCACCACGGAAAAGGGCGTCGAAGGGGAGACCACCACCCCGTCAGCAACCTTCGAGGAAGAAGCGACCCACGGGGGCCTAGCGCCCACTTTTTCACAAAAAGAGTTTCCTATCTCCCTGGGTGTTTTTCACAGCCACTCTCACCCTCTGTCAGACGGTGTTCGGCCACTCGACGTTGCGTCTTGGCGAGGCACAACATCGAATGTATTTTGCAGCCCTCAGCACTCTCAAATTGACGGTGCGGGGTCCTGCATCGCTAGGCAGGCAAACCAGCAGAGCCAGTCTTCTTCCCGGGGGCCCCCCGACGAGAGACCCGCACTGCCAGCCATCGAACCACCCCCTGGGGGGTCGATGAAGCAGATCGTTCCCTTAGTCCCCCTGTCACGGTCCCTGGGAGCTTGGCTCGAGCTTCCCACACCGTCACGGTGGCTGAGAAGGACGATCCGTCTCGGTTACGCGATCCAGTTCGCCAGAAACCCGCCCAAGTTTTGGGGCATCCTCGCCACCTCGGTTGGGGCTTTGGACGGGCCCCCGCCTGCGCTGGCATATCAATTGCCTAGAGTTGTGGGCTGTGCTACTTGCACTGAAGAGGCTGCAGCCTCTTGTGCAGGGCAAGCACGTGGTGGTCCGGTCGGACAGCACTACTGCAGTAGCGTATATCAATCATCAGGGAGGCGTTCGCTCACTGCAGTTAACACGACTCGTCCGACGCCTCCTCCGGTGGAGTCAGCAGGTGATCCGCTCCCTGCGTGCCACGTATATCCCAGGCAACCTGAACCAGACAGCCGACGTGCTCTCTCATCAGACTATGCCTCGCGGAGAGTGTCGACTCCACCCCCGCGCAGTCCAGCTCATTTGGGTGCAGTTCGGGCAGGCCCAGGTAGACCTGTTTGCCTCCCTCGAAACCACCCATTGCCCGTTTTGGTACTCTCTGACCGAGAGACCCCTCAGCACGGATGCCCTAGCGCACAGCTGGCCGCGGGACAAGCGGAAGTACGCCTTCCCGCCAGTGAGCCTCATTGCACAGACCCTGTGCAAGGTCAGGGAAGAGGAGCAGCAAGTGTTACGCGTTGCGCCACACTGGCCCAACCGGACTTGGTTCTCGGAGCTAATGCTCTTGGCGACAGCTCCCCCCTGGCCGATTCCCCTGACGAAGGACCTGCTTTCCCAGGGGAAGGGCACGTTATGGCATTCCAGGCCAGACCACTGGACACTCCATGTCTGGCCCCTGGACGGGACGAGGAGATCCTGAGTGGTCTGTCCCCGGCGGTGGTAGCTACCATTTCTCAGGCAAGGGTACCTGCCACTAGGCGACTGTACGCCTACAAGTGGCGCCTCTTCTCGACCTGGTGTGCTTCTCGAGGAGAAGACCCACGGAGTTGTGCGATCGGGTCCGTGCTATCCTTCATAAAAGAGAGACTCGAGACTAACCTCTCCCCCTCCACACTGAAAGTGTATATAGCTACAATTGCTGCTCATCACAACACAATTGCTGGAAAGTCTCTAGGACAGCACGACCTGGTCATTAGATTCCTAAGGGGTGCGAGGAGGCGTAACCCACCTCGTCTGCGCTCCATACCCTCTTGGGACCTGGATGTAGCCCTGACAGGTCTCACCAGGCCCCTCTTCGAGCCCCTAGGGGATGCCTCTCTTCCTCATCTTACGATGAAGACGGTTCTCCTTATGGCGCTCGCCTCCATCAAGAGGGTAGGGGATCTACAGGCTTTCTCCGTGTCCCCTGACTGCCTAGAATTCGGACCCAGGGATTCTCACGTTATTCTGAGACCTCGGCCCGGCTACGTGCCCAAGGTTCCCACCGCTCCCTTTCGGGACCAGGTGGTGAACTTACAGGTGCTCCCCACTGGGGAGGAAGACCCAACCCCGTCCGTGTTGTGTCCAGTACGTGCGCTGCGCCTCTACTTCGACCGCACACAGAGCTTCAGGAGATCGGATCAGCTCTTTGTCTGTTTTGGAGGTCAGCAACAGGGGAGAGCTGTCTCCAAGCAGAGGTTGGCCCACTGGATTGTGGACGCTGTCAAGGCAGTTTACCAATCCCTAAATCGCCCGTGCCCCCTAGGAGTGAGGGCCCACTCCACCCGGGGTGTTGCCTCCTCTTGGGCTTTGGCACGGGGGGCCTCTCTCGCAGACATTTGCAGAGCTGCGGGTTGGGCTACACCCAACACCTTCGGGAGGTTTTACAACCTCCGCGTAGAGCCGGTGTCAGCCCGTGTCCTGCATGGCCACATGTTGGACCGGCAACTGGTAGGGTGTACGCCTGTTCGGTTCTTTTCCCCCTCCCTCGAGTGGGTCAATATATCGTTTCAGCCTCCATTCTTTCCCCACTGGGCGAAGAACAGGCACTCCATCCATCACTAAGCAAGCACCCTCTGGGGCAGGCTGGGCAGAGCAGCCCTGCCCCTTAGGCCGGGTATCCCGGAGTTATCCTTCTCTCCTTTATCCTAAATGTGTGCTCTCACTGAGCGTGTGTGTGTGTGCGTACTTGTCTGTGTACGTACGTGTGTGTGTGTGTGTGTGTGTGTGTGTTGTGTGTGTGTGCGTGCGCATCCGTGTGTGTGTGTGTCTCTGTGTCGTTGTGTGTGTGGAGTGTTTTGTGTGTGGGTGTGTCTGTCTTCTGTGTTTCAACCTTTTCTTGTTTTCGCAGGTACAACTTTGATTGTTTTGCTTGTAGTCAATGTGTCTCATGTGCAGCTGCTTTGTAACAATGAAAATTGTAAAAGCGCTATATAAATAAAGTTGAGTTGAGTTGAGTTATTCGCTACATAGCTCTAACCGGAACTAGTGCTACCAGACGTTGCAACCCCCCAGTAGGGCGGTTCCGTCTGATGTATTTTCATGCTGGTTCCCACCTTGGTAACCCATGACCTCCCCGGGTGGACTATTTAATAGTAAAAAAAAAAAACTAATCTAGATAAACTAAATGCATCATGCATAAACTGAAGTTAGTTGTTTACCTTTGAAATTATTATTTCTATTTTTATTAATGTTTCTTATTTATACTTTTGTATTATATTGCATTTTGAATGTAATATGTCAATGGAATGTACTAAATGGTTTTAGTTTTCACAGATATTAATGTATGCAATTTCAGCAATAAATATGTAAATTTTTCTAGAAAAGGAAACAAATTAGTTGTTCATTTTAACAGACCTGTCTTATTTTCTCTTGTATAGTTAGTATTTCTCTTTAATAAAGAAAAAGTACTTATTATCCGAATACCCGATTAATCGATGGAAAAATCTGTAGAATACTCAATTACTAAAATAATCGATAGCTGCAGCCCTATTTGGAACCTGATGTCCCAAATACAGTAAGAAGCGTTACATTTCTGTCACACGCTTGCAGTATTCGACCAATCACTACGCACTGGTTAACTGGCCAATCATAGGACACCTCGCTTTTCATAATATTCGTTTTAGCCGTGTCATATGTCTTTTGCCGTGTCACCCCTTTAAATCTTAAAGCTTTGCTGTAGCTCAGTGGTTAAAGCATGGCGCTAAAAACGCCAAGGTGATGTGTTCGATCCCAAGGATTGCAAATACTCAAAAATAAATGTATAGTATCTTGCAATGTAAGTCGCTTCGGATAAAAGCGTCTGCTAAATGAATAAATGTAAATCTGGGCCCATATTCTTAAAGCTTCTAAGACTCCTCTAAGAAAGCTCTTAATTTAGCGTAAAATGATTCAGGACCAATCTGAGAGAAAATCTGAGCAAGGAAAGGACAAAACCTTGTATCTTAGTGAGGAGGCGGGGCTGACCCCGTTGCTATGTATGACACAGTCTTTTAAAGACCTTTGATTGGTTGGTTGACCAAGAAGGAAAAAAAAGAGCGCTTTTAAGTATAGGGTCATTAGTTTGAAATTGCACATGTCTTTTTTCCTGTTTTACCGTACTCATGCGCACACAAACAAGCACGCACACATGCATGCACTATATACTGTATATACAGTATATATTAATTTTTTATTCACTTAATAGGACTAGGAGTTATAATCACTCTATTTCAGCACAGTTGAATTGCCCAATAGGACATTCCCCATGCCTTATGCATGGCAGGGGGAAGCAGTCAAGAATATGAACAGAGGAAAGGAGGTCTGAGTTCCCTTTCTGTCAGTCTCTCGACGTTGTGTCGAGCCGACAGATGGGGTTCGTCCTTGAGAACCTATCGTTTCCGACTTCTTTAGAAAAGGCCAATGAAATTGGTGAATGAAATTTGCATGCCGGACTCCGCCGCCGGACAACCGGGAATAAAAGGGAGACGGTGTGCTGCACTCATTCACCTTTTTTTTCTTCGGAGCCTTCACACTGATCGACTTCGAGAATTCAACTCTATGCCGAATTACTGCTGGAATCTTACGATGTGGTGGAGCGGACTGTCCCTTCCTGCAGCGACTTCTCCTGGGTGTCTCGGCAGTTCCAGAAGTGTTTGAGATTTTTTCTCTAAAAGAGCAAATTTCTCCAGCGTGGCATGTCCCGCTGTTCTCGTGGGTGCAACACACTCATCGAGGAGGGGAACGGACACGAGGTCTGCTTCCAGTACGCTGGGGCAGCCCTTGTGGACACGTCCTGGCCGCACTGCGGACGGTTGACGATTCAGACGTTGCGTCACGGGTTGCTGTGTTCCCACGGGACTCAGCCACAACCTCGTCTGCTTCCCGTTCCATGACAGAAGTGGCTACAGCCCTGCCGTCTGCTACGGCGAGCAGCGAGGGTGATATGAGGATTACTGTGAGCGCTAATCCATCAGCCACCGGCTCGCGGACTGTTCGCACCTCGTCTCGCTCGTCTGACCATTCCCCATGAGACGGTCCCACCACCTTGTTCCTCAACCACGTATTCGGAAACGGTGCGTGATGATGAGATGTCCATTGCAGCATCGGAGGGTGACTTACTGGCATCTGACTCCGACGATTCCTCGGAGTTCTCTCCCTCGGGGGGTCAAGCCCAGGAAGAAGCGGATGTTGAAATGTCTGCCATGCTTTCCCGGGCCACCAGCATTGGGTTGCGGCGCACCGCACTGCCTCTCCCAACGCTCGCGGCTGGATACACGGTACATCGGGCTTGAGAGCGGCTCCAAGCCGCACTCGCCCCCAGTGCCGTGTTTTCCCGGAAGTGCATGAGGAACTTAGTACGACCTGGAACGCCCCCTGTCGGCGCGTGCACGTCAACCAGTTTCATCGCCCTTTCTTCCCTCGATGGTGGGGCAGCTAGAGGATACGTCGATGTCCCCAGGGGCTCGACCTAGACTCCCGTTCAAAGCATGTAGGTTTTTTCGGCATCTCTGGTGTCGAGAGCTTACTCTGCTGCGGGCCAAGCTGTCCCTTCTCTCCACGCTCTCCCTCTCTCCAGGCCAAGGCGTTGAGAGAGCTCCACGAGGGTAAGACCGACCCAGCGCTTATGCAGGAACTCCGCGCCGTCACCGACCTCGCTCTATGGGCAATGTCCAAACTTGTGGTCCAGGAGAGACACCTCTGGCTGAACCATGCACAGATGAGTAATGCCGAGAAAGTCCTCTTTCTTGATGCGCCCATCTCGCAAGGGGGGGCTGTTTGGTGATACTGTCGAGGCGCAGTTCTCGACAGTAAAGAAGCATACAGAGGATATCAAGCATATCCTTCCCCGCCACGATTAGGCCGCCCTCTGGCCGTTGAGATCCCGTGCACCGTCTGCATCCCAGCAGCCCCGGTCTTCTTCGACACCTTCCGGTTTCGGCGCCCCACACTCAGGCGGCCCCCCGGAAGAAGCCGTGGTGGAAGCCGAAGCGGCCCACATGGGAAGACCCCAGGGAGATCGAGAATACCTTCGGGCAGGTTGGTCAATCTGGGACGGTTCCTGCCCCGTCCCAACAGCCCACTTCTAAGAGTTTTCTCTCCTCTCTGGGTGTTTATCACAGCCTCTCTCACCCTCTACACGATGGTGTTCGGCAACTCGACGTTGCATCACAGCGAGACCCAATGTCGAGGATAATCAGCAGCCTAAGCACTATCAATCAATGGCGCGTTGTGCTACATCATCGTCTGGGTATTATCACAGCCGCTCTCACCCTCTACACGATGGTGTTCGGCAACTCACGTTGAGGCGAGACCCAATGTCGAGGATAATCATCAGCCTAAGCACTCTAATCGATGGTGCATTGTGCTACATCATCGCCAGGCAGGTAAAACAGCTGAGCCGATCTCCTCTCCGGGGGCAACCCACGGCGTGAGGTCCGCACTGCCAGCCATCGAACCAGGTCGATGAAGCAGAACGTACCCCTAGCCTCCGTCTCGGTCCCTGGGAGCCTGACAAGAGCTTCCCAAACCGTCACGGTGACTACAGGATACGATCCGTCTCGGCTACACGTCCAACTCCCCAGACGCCCGCCCAAGTTTCGGGGCATCCTCTCAAGGCAAGGATGCTCCCATGCTTCGGGCCGAGGTCAACACCCCTCTGGAGAGGAAGCGATCGTGCTCGTCCCTCTAGCCGAGATGATCAACGGGTTTTACAGCCTGTACTTCATCGTCCCGAAAAAGGGGGTTCCTAGATCTGCGTACCCTGAACAGGCACCTACTCAAGCTGCCGTTCAGGATGCTCATGCAGAAGTGCATCCTAGCATCTATCAGATGTCAAGATTGGTTCATGGCAATCGACCTGAAGGACGCTTACTTTCATGTCTCGATTCTCCCTTGTCATCGCCCGTTCCTACGGTTCGCTTAGGGCACGTTATGGCATCCCAGGCCAGACCTCTGGAACCTCCATGTCTGGCCCCTGGACGGGACGAGAAGATCCTGAGTGGCCTACCCCCTGCGGTGGTTAAGACCATCACTCAGGCTAGGGCCCTGGCCACTAGGCGGCTATACACCTGTAAGTGGTGCCTCTTCTCATCCTGGTGCTCTTCTCGAAGAGAAGCCCCGCGGAGTTTCTCGAACACGAACTTGCTGTCCTTCCAGAGACTTGAGAGTAATCTCTCCCCTTCCACACTGAACGTGTATGTAGCCGCTATTGCCGCTCATCACGACCCAGTCTAGGAAAGCACAACTTGATCATTTGGTTCCTAAGGGGCGTGGGAAGGCTACCACCTCACCCGCGCTCCGTACCCTCTTGCGACCTAGATGCGGTCCTGGAGCCCCTCGGAGATGCCACTCTTTCTCACCTCACGATAAAGACAGCTCTCCGGATGGCGTTCAAGAGGGTAGCGGACCTACAAGCATTCTCCATGTCCACAGATTACCTAGAACTCGGGCCCGGTGATTCTCACGCTATCCTGAGAAAGTTCCCACCACTCCCCCTAGACACCAGGTGGTGAACTTACATGTGCTCCCCACCGGGGAGGAAGACCCAACCCATCCGTGTTGTGTCCAGTATGCGCATTCCGCCTCTACTTGGACCGCACACAGAGCCGCAGGAGCTCTGAGCAGCTCTTTGTCTGTTTTGGAGATCAGCAGAAGGGGGAGGGCTGTCTCAAACAGAGATTGGCGCACTGGATCATGGACGCCGTCAGTACGGTGTACCTGTCCTAAGATCGCACGTGCCCACTGGCAGTGAGAGCTCACTCCACATGGAGTATAGCCTCCTCCTGGGCACTGGCTCGAGGCGCCTCTCTGGCAGACATCTGCAGAGCTGCGGGTTGGGCTACATCCAACACCTTCGCGAGGTCCTAAAGCTTCCGCGTAAAACCGGTATCAGCTCGAGGCTTGCAGGGCATCAGGTAAGACCGACGGCTGGTGTACGCCTATGACAATATCTTCCCCCCTTTTTTCTAGGTGGGTCAGCGTACTAATTTTCGCCTCCCTTCTTTCCCCACTGGGTGAAGAACAGGCACTCCATCCATCACTAAGCAAGCACCTCCTGCGGGCGGGCTGGGCAGAGCAGCCCTGCCCCTTAGGCCGGCTACCAACTGAGTTATCCACAACATAGCTCTAACCAGACCTAGTGCTACCGGACATTGTAACCCCCCAGCAGGGCAGTTCCATCTGATTTATCCTCATGATTGGTTCCCACCTTGGTAACCCATGACCTTCCCTAGGTGGACCTCCACCTTGCAGTTAACTCCTTCAGTCCGCACATTCCTCCCATGAGTTCTCCCCTAACGGTGAGACCATGTTGGTATCTCCACCTAACTCCTCCCTACACTCCCTAGGAAGTGGTCTCTGTAGCGCATCCCCCATTTGAGGAAGTAACGCTTACCTAGTGGCCTTAAGGTACCGGGCGGCTTCTCGCTGTTATAGAAACAAGGCCGCCAAATGTGAGGGCCGAAGGCAGGGGCCTTCCCACCTTTCAAGAAAAGCTCTGGGACCCCCTACAATTTCGCGGTAGTGCTCACGGCTGACACGCCCAGGTCAGTCACCGTCGCTTCGCTAGAGATTGTGACAGGGCACAGCGTTGTGGCGTTTTCCATAGGAACCCCATCTGTCGGCTCGACACAATGCCGAGAGACCGACAGGAAGGGAACGTCTTGGTTACGGATGTAACCTCAGTTCCCTGATGGAGGGAACGAGACGTTGTGTCCTTTATGCCACAACACGTGCTGCCCGCTGCCTCAGTCGTGAGAGGTTCTCAGGCTCCTCAGAACAAAGGTGAAACGAATGCAGCACGCAGTCTCCCTTTTAACTAAACTCAACTCAACTTTATTTATATAGCGCTTTTTACAATTTTCATTGTTTCAAAGCAGCTGTACATAAGACATATTGACTATAAGCAAAACAATTAAAGTTGTACCTGTAAAAACAAGAAAAAGTTGAAAACACAGAAGACAGACATACCCACATACAAAACACTCCACACACACGATATGCACACGTACTAACACACATAGACATAGACACACACACACGGACGCGCGTGCATACACACACCTACAAAGACAAGTATGCGCACGCACACACACACACGCTCAGTGAGAGCACACATTTAAGATAAAGGAGAGAGAAGCACAGGTCAAATATAACAGACTATAAATTCCTATATGCAATATTAATTAAGTAAAACTTTAAAATTCTAAAGCATCCCCCCCGGCCAGGCAGATAGTGCAAAAACAGTATGCAAACGGTGGCGAGGAACCCAAAACTCTAATCGAGAAAAAAAACCTCAGGAGAACCCAGGCCCAACCAGGGGATTCCAGTTCCCCTCTGGCAAAAGCTGCTGCCTCTGCACAAGCTCCAGAGAGCTTGCACAACAAGGCTAAATAAAATAAATAAACTTAATAATAAAATAAATTATAGTTTAAGATTATCATTAATAATCTAATAGCATTTGAAATTTTGTGGTGAAGACATGTCAAGAGACCGCGTCCTTCTTTATCCAGCTCTATCATCTCAGCTCTTGTCAGGTCCCCACTTCCCATTCTCCGCTCTACCATCAGGTCAGGCCATGAACTGCATCCTGCTCGCTGTGGTAACCTTGGAACAATGAGACAAGACTGGCTGAGAGTAGAGTACTGTTCTGTACTCTTTGATGCAACAAGTACATCAGTTGTGTTTTTGGTTCCGGATATTAATTCAATTCAATTCAATTCAATTTTATTTATATAGCGCTTTTCACAATGTGCATTGTTCCAAAGCAGCTTTACAGGAGCAAATAAGAAAAACACAGAAAGGTAAAACACAGCACAGTGCATGGTGTTTATAGACCAAGCAAGATCATTATAATAAATAATATCTAATAAATAATAAATAAATGAATAAATAAATAAATAAATGCAGTCTCCCGGTGAGCAAGCCAACACTGCACTGCTCTGCTGTGGCGAGGAACCCAAACTCCAATGATGAATAATGGAGAAAAAAAAAAAACTCAGGAGAAACCATGCTCAGCCGGGAGGGCCAGATCTCCTCTGACGTGTCACAGCTGCACTCAGTGACCCCGACCAAAGCCACCGAGCAACGTCCACAAAGAACAGGGAGAGCCCACGAGCCGCGACCCAGGAAGCCCCACCCGCCGAAACCGTGCAGGTCCAACCCGGTCCCATTCCGCGATCAACAACAGACAACAGAGGAACAACCAGGGAAAAGTAGTAATGGCATAATTAACTTTATTCCTCTGTTGTCCGACATCAACCACAAAACAAGACCAACGAGACCAGACCCACACAGTCCCAACAAATGAAACGCCCCGAACCACAACCAACAAGCCCCCCCACTCCCCACAAACACCCTCCCAGCTACCTCCAATCAAAGTCACTGAGTGCAGCCATAACTTCAAACTGCTGTCATGTGATGTAAGTTTAGCATTAAATACCAAGTATTGTAAATTTAGCATTTATGTGACAGGTAGTCCATCTTTGCTCTCGGTTGGGGATGGAATTGTCTGAGCTGGGCCGGCCAGATGGTCGCCTTTTTCTTGGGTGGTGATGGAATTGCCTTGGATGGAGCTGGGATGGTCAGTCAGTCCACAGGTTCTCGCAGGAGGATGGTACGGGATTTTCCGATGTAGCTGGCGTAATCTCTAGTTGTGAATGGGCATATGACGTTCATCTGGGCCTGGCGGAATCTCTCCCTACCTCTGGATGGGCATCCCGAGGCGAGGGCAGAAAGAGAATAATGAGCGTAGCTGCTGTTCATTAGCTATGTGTTAGTGAATGCTTGGCTGAAAAGATGTGTCTTTAATCTAGATTTAAATTGGGAGAGTGTGTCTGACCCTCGAATAGTATCGGGGAGGCTATTCCAGAGTTTAGGTGCTACATATGAGAAAGCTCTACCCCCTTTGGTGGATTTAGTTATTCTAGGTGTTATCAAAAGTCTGGAGTTTTGAGATCTTAGAGAGCGTGGTGGGTTGTAGTGTGGTAGAAGCTCTGTTATGTAGGTAGTGGCTAAACCTTTTAAGGCTTTATAAGTAATTAATATAACTTTAAAGTCAATACGATACTTAATGGGTAGCCAGTGAAGGGTTGATAACATTGGGGTTATGTGATCGTATTTTCTGGACCTGGTTAGAACTCTGGCAGCTGCATTCTGAACTAACTGTAGTTTGTTTATTGATGCTGCAGGACAACCACTAAGCAGTGCATTACAGTAGTCAAGTCTTGAGGTCACAAATGCATGAATAAGCTTCTCTGCGTCAGCCACACATAAAATATTTCGCAATTTGGCAACATTTCTAAGGTGGAAGAAGGCTGTTTTTGTGACATTTGAGATGTGATTTTTAAACGACAGGTTGCTGTCTAATATATTATGTAAGTGTAGTGTATGCAAGATTAAACAGATGCGTCTTTAGTCTAGATTTAAACTGACAGAGTGTGTCTGCCTCCCGGACAGTGCAGGGAAGACTATTCCAAAGTTTAGGCGCTAGACAGGAAAAGGATCTACCACCTGCACTTGATTTTGAAATTCTAGGTATTACCAACTGACAGGACGCCTGAGAGCGTAATGCACGTGAAGGACTGTAATACAAAAGGAGTTCATTCAAGAACTGAGGAGCTAAACCATGTAGGGCTTTACAGGTAATAAGCAAGATTTTAAAGTTAACGCGATGCTTTACAGGTAACCAGTGCAAGGTTGACAGAACCGGGCTAATATGTTCATACTTTTTTTGTACGTGTATGAACTCGAGCTGCCTTGTTTTGGACCAGTTGGAGTTTTTGTAATAAGCCTGCAGGGCAACCACCTAACAGTGCATTACAGTAGTCTAGTCTTGATGTCATGAATGCATGAATTAACTTCTCTGCATCTGACATTGACAGCATATGACGTAGTTTAGATATATTCTTAAGATGGAAAAACGCAATTTTACAGGTGTTGGCGACGTGGCTCTCAAATGACAGATTACTATCGAATAGAACGCCAAGATTCTTTGCTGACGACGAGGGTTTTATGGAACATCCGTCAATAGTTAAACAGTATTCTTGGTTGTTACTTATAGCAGTTTTCGGTCCAATAAGTAACACTTCCGTTTTGTCCGAGTTCAGTAATAAAAAGTTGTTACTCATCCAGTTTTTTATATCGACTATGCATTCCATTATTCGATGGAACTGCTGTGTTTCATGAGGCTTCGAGGAAATATAAAGTTGAGTATCATCAGCATAACAGTGAAAGCTAACTCCGTGTCGCTTTATTATATCTCCTAGAGGTAGCATGTATAATGCGAAGAGCAGAGGCCCTAAGACTGAGCCCTGTGGTACACCGTACTGGACTTGCGATTTGCGTGACACCTCATTGTTTATTGCTACAAATTGAAAACGGTCGGATAAATAAGATTTAAACCATTTCAAAGCTATTCCCTTAATGCCGACATAATTTTCGAGTCTATGTAGGAGTGTGCTGTGGTCAATGGTATCGAATGCAGCACTAAGGTCTAGCAGCACCAATAACGAGATACAACCTCGGTCAGACGCCAATAGCAGATCATTTGTAACTCTGATCAAAGCAGTCTCTGTACTGTGACATGCTCTAAATCCAGACTGGAATTCTTCATTGATGTCATTCCTTTGGAGGAAGGAGCATAATTGAGTTGAAACTACTTTTTCCAGAACTTTAGATATGAAAGGTAGATTCGATATAGGCCTGTAGTTCCTTAGTTCTCTAGGGTCGAGTTGGGGTTTTTTGACAAGGGGCCTTATAACAGCCACCTTATATGCTTTAGGCACATGTCCTAATGTCAGAGATGAGTTAATAATACCAAGAAGAGGATCTATAATTTCTGGGAGCATCTCTTTCAGTAGATTTGTAGGTATAGGGTCTAGTATGCATGTTGTTGATTTAGATGATCTAATAATTTTAGACAGCTCATCTTGATCTACGGTATAAAATAATTGCATTTTCTCCTTAAGGGCGCTGTAGTTAGTTTGTTCAGCGGGTTTCACTTCTGATTGCATTGTTATAATTTTTTCTCTAATATCTTGGATTTTATATGTGAAGTAGTTCATAAATTCATCACTGCTATGCTGATATACAGGATCAGAATTTATTTTTTGTTAATTTAGCCACTGTGTTAAATAAAACAGGGTTGTGCTGGTTTTCTTCTATTAGTGATGAAAAGTAGGCGGATCTAGAAGTTTTTAGGGCTTTCCTATATTTTCGAATACTATCCTTCCATGCTGTACGAAATACCTCTAATTTAGTTTTCTTAAAGTTGCGCTCAATTTTTCGGGCCGCTTTCTTTAGAGCCTGAGTGTGTTCATTATACCACGGTGTGGGACTGCAATTTTTAATCTTCTTTAAACGTAGAGGAGCAACTGTGTCTAGCGTTACCGAGAAGGTGGAATTAAAATTTTCAGTGGTAATGTCAAGATATTCAACGTTATTTCTCATGCTAGTGATTTGAGACAATTCGGGCAGATTATCGAGAAACGCATCTTTGGTAGTTGAAGTTATTTTTCTACCATATTTGTAACAATGAGTTTTATTTGCAGCCGTAGGCCAGTGAAGCAAACATAATACCAGATAATGATCCGAAATGTCTTCACTCTGCTTAAGGATTTTAACATCATCCACATTTATAGCGTAAAACAGTATTAAATCTAAAATATGATTATGAAGGTGAGTGGGTCCTGACACATGTTGACTAACGCCCATGGAGTTAAGAGTGTCTTTGAAAGCCATTCCTAAGGCATTTGTAACATTATCTGTCGTGATCTCAGTCTTGTCGTGGCCTTTTTGTCTTGTGTGAGTGTTTGTTTTGTTTTGTCAAACTCATGTGGAACCGTCTTGACAGCTCTCCACGTGTTTAGTGTCTACGTTACTAGCCCCGCCCCCGTGTCTCCCCTTCAGGCTTTCCCCTTACCGGGTTTCCATCACCTCATCACCTACACTCATGTTGCTCCTCCCTAATTGGCAGTCCCCCCTGGCTCCTTATTATTATTCACCTGTTGTTCATTCCCCGCTGATTAGGTCCCCTCTATTTAATCCCTCTTGTTCTCTTGTCTTGTGTCAGACCGTTGCGTGTTTATTGCCAGCTCTGACTGCCACAGTCTTGTTAAGTTAATTTTGTCTTTGTCTTAGTGACCTCCTAGTCGTGTTCATTGTTTCTGTAGTGCTCCAGTGTTTTTTGCTCTTGGCTACTCTCTTCTCCCCTGTACCCCCTCAGTGTTCTCTGGCGTCTCGGACCTCCGCTCTCATCACCTCCCGGCATCTCCTCACAAGGGATCACCACAGTCGTTTGGATTCTGCCAGCGGGTCGAGGCCCCTCCCCGCTGAGCGTCCGGTAGAGTCAAGGTTTTCCTGTCCGGACTCTATTACTGTTCTTTCCGTGAATACCGCTGGGTCGAGTCATCTCCCCACGGGCTCACGAGGTACCTGTAGCTGGTGATTCCGGTGATCTGTGTGGACTATTGTGTACAAATAAAACCCTCTTTACCCGCATTTGAATCTCCGAACCTCTTGTTCCTCCCGAGTCATGACAGAACGGTCTGACCACACTGGAGATTCAGCGGGGATGGACCCCTTCCGCAATGCTCTACAACAACAGGGGGTCGCCCTCGGACAGCAGGTCACACGGCTGAACGCCACCACATAGGAAGTTGGAAATCTTGCGGGTCAAGTCACAGATTTTACAGCCCTGGTCACCGAGCTGCGCAGAGAACTCGCTGCGAGTCGAATTTCTTCCTGCTCGTCTCGTGGACTTCTGTCTGAGTCTGAGCCTCATGTCAATAACCCCCCGCCTTACAGCGGAGACCGCAATGCCTGCCGTCCTTTCCTCGCCCAGTGTGCTCTGGTGTTTTCCCTTCAGCCACGCCGCTATGCCACCGAAGAGGCAAGGGTGGCGTTTGTTTTAACCCTGCTGACGGGTCGGGCACGAGAGTGGGGTACAGCTGTATGGGAGTCTCAAGCACCCTTTTGCCACTCGTTCACAGATTTCCGGGCCGAAATGATCAGGCTGTTCGACAGGTCAGCTCAGGGGGAGCAGGCGGCCGCCCAGCTCTCAAGCCTGACCCAAGGTCGTAACTCCATCACGGATTATTCCATAAATTCCAGACGCTGGCGGCCACCTGCAACTGGAACGAGGGAGAGCTACGTGCTCGATTTCTCAACGGGGTGAATGCGTCCATTGCTGACGAGATCGCCACACTCAAACCCCCTAGGGATTTAGACGCCCTCACCAACCTCTGCCTCAGAGTCGAGACTCGTTTAAACAGTCGCCGATGCCGCCAGCCTTTACCCACCTCTTGGCGAGTTCGAGACGCCCACACCTCCCCAAAAGTCACTGGAGCTAGCCCCGAGGAGGAGCCCATGCAACTGGGCCGCTCTCGCTTGACACCTTTACAGAAACAGCAGCGCCTTCTCGGAGGACTCTGCTTCTATTGCGGGAGGGATGGGCACCAAGTCATCCAGTGTCCGTTAAAAGGTCACACCGGCAAGGCTCTTCTCGACTCGGGTGCTGAAGGGAGTTTCCTCGATGCCACCACCGCAGCCCGGTGGAAGATTCCGGTCAAGCTCCTCGACAGACCCATCTCGGTCCAGACGCTAGCGGGCCTTCCCTTTGCCACCATAACTCACGTCACCCCTCACGTAAGGCTTTTTCTTTCGGGTAATCATTGTGAGTGCATTGAGCTGTACATCCTCGATTCCCCCAATAACCCCCTCATATTAGGGCATCCTTGGTTGTCTCAGCACAATCCTCACATTGATTGGGTTAAAGGTTCTGTGGTGGCCTGGAGCCCATCTTGTCACACGTCTTGTCTTGGTTCTGCTCCGTCTCTTGTCTCTGTGTCTTCTGTGTTTCAGGTCAGGACTGCCGATTTGGCTGGGGTCCCGGAGGAGTACCACGATCTTCGCACCGTCTTCAGCAAGTCGCGAGCCACCTCTCTCCGTCCGCATCGCCCCTACGACTGCTCCATAGACCTTCTCCCAGGCACTTCTCCGCCTAGGGGGCGCCTCTACTCACTGTCTGCCCCGGAGAGAGAGGCCATGGACAAGTATATTCAAGAATGTTTACAGGCTGGGCTCGTTCGCCATTCCTCCTCCCCGGCCGGTGCAGGGTTCTTCTTCGTCCAGAAGAAGGACGGCTCCCTGCGTCCCTGTATCGATTATCGAGGTTTGAATGAGATTACAGTTAAGAATAAGTACCCCCTACCTCTCATGTCAACTGCCTTCGAACTCTTGCAGGGAGCCCAGGTCTTTACTAAACTAGACCTTCGCAATGCCTATCACCTGGTCCGCATCCGGGAGGGGGACGAGTGGAAGACGGCGTTTAATACACCTTCGGGACACTATGAGTATTTGGTACTCCCGTTCGGTTTGACCAATGCTCCTGCCGTCTTCCAGGGCCTCATTAATGCCGTGTTGGGGGACATGATTAATCGATTTGTCTTTGTGTACCTGGATGATATTCTGATTTTTTCCCCCTCTCTCCAGGAACACACCCGACACGTCAGGGAGGTTCTCCAGCGTTTATTAGAGAATCAACTTTTTGTCAAGGCGGAGAAGTGCGAGTTCCATGCTGTCACCGTTTCGTTCCTTGGTCACATAATTTCTCCCAGAGGCATCAACCCTGATCCCGCCAAGATCAGAGCCGTCGCCGAATGGCCTGTCCCCGACTCTCGTAAAGCCCTTCAGCGGTTCCTGGGTTTCGCCAACTTTTACCGGCGATTCATCCGGGGTTTCGGCCAGATAGCCGTACCGCTCACTGCATTAACCTCCACTAAGGTCTCGTTCAGATGGAATTCCCAAGCCCAGGTAGCCTTTGATGATCTCAAGTCTCGTTTTGTCTCTGCTCCTGTGCTTTGTTTTCCAGAACCCGAGCAACAATTCATTGTCGAGGTCGATGCATCCGACGTTGGGGTAGGCGCGGTTCTGTCTCAGCGTTCTACTCATGATGGGAAGGTGCATCCATGCGCCTTCTACTCCCATCGCCTCAACCCTGCCGAACGGAACTATGACATAGGTAACCGAGAGTTGTTGGCGGTCCGCCTGGCTTTGGGGGAGTGGCGTCACTGGCTGGAGGGGTCAGCGCAGCCTTTCTTGGTCTGGACGGATCATAAGAACCTTGAGTATATCCGTTCAGCCAAGAGACTAAACTCGCGCCAAGCCCGCTGGGCACTCTTTTTCGGTCGGTTTAACTTCACCCTCTCGTACCGGCCGGGGTCTAAGAACGTCAAACCCGATGCTCTCTCTCGTCTCTTTGAGATTCCCGGAGGGGAGCCTCCGACCAGACCTATTCTTCCCAAGGGGATGGTGGTCGGGGCTGCTATCTGGGATCTCGAGAGACAAGTTGAGCAGGCCGGTCGAGGGGTGCAAGTCCCGAGAGAGTGTCCGGTGGGCAGGTTGTTTGTCCCGGTTGCGTTGCGCCCCGAAGTCCTGCGGTGGAGCCATTCCTCCAAGTTAGTCGGCCATCCAGGTAACCGGGGAACCCTGGCGTCCGTCCGCCAGCGGTTTTGGTGGCCTTCTTTGAATGCTGATGTTAAACAGTTTGTGTTGGCTTGCCCAGTTTGCGCCCAATGTAAATCATCCCACCGCCCTCCCACTGGTCTGCTTCGCCCTCTCCCCATCCCCTCCCGCCCTTGGTCTTATATTGCCTTAGACTTTGTCACTGGCCTTCCTCCCTCTGGCGGAAACACCGTCATTCTTACGGTGGTGGACCGTTTCTCCAAAGCGGTCCATTTTATTCCCCTACCCAAGCTCCCCTCCGCCCGTGAGACCTCTCAACTGGTGGTGGACCACGTCTTTCGCCTACATGGTTTGCCCACTGACATCGTGTCCGATAGGGGTCCTCAGTTCACCTCCCGGTTCTGGAAAGAGTTCTGCAGACAGATCGGGGCCTCTACGAGTCTGTCTTCCGGTTTCCACCCTCAGACAAATGGGCAGTGTGAGCGAGCCAACCAGGATCTTGAACGCAGACTCCGCTGTTTAACATCACAGAATCCCAGTTCCTGGAGCCAACAGCTCTCCTGGATTGAATACGCCCACAACTCCCTTCCAGTATCCTCCTCAGGTATGTCCCCTTTTGAATGTTCTGTGGGTTACCAACCTCCCTTGTTTCCCTCTCAGGAACTCGATGCTGCGGTTCCTTCTGCTCTGGCCTTCGTTCAGCGTTGTCGCCGCACCTGGATGAGGGCCAGAAAGGTTCTGGCCCGAACCTCCCAGAAGACCAAAGCAGCAGCCGATCGTCACCGGTCTTCTCCTTCGGCCTATGTGTTTGGTCAACGGGTATGGTTATCCACCATGGACCTGCCTCTCCGGGTTCATTGGACCATTCCGCATCACCAAGGTGGTTAACCCGGTGGCCGTCCGGCTCAAGCTTCCCCCGACTCTTGGTCGAGTCCACCCTGTTTTTCATGTCGCCAGGGTCAAACCTGTCGTCACATCCACCCTCAACCCTGCCAGCAAACACCCCTCCCCCCCCCGCTCCTGGTGGACGGATCCCCGACGTACACCATCAGGAAACTGATGGACGTACGCCGATGTGGCCGGGGTTATCAGTATTTAGTGGACTGGGAAGGTTATGGTGCAGAGGAGAGGTGCTGGGTGCCGACTCGCGACATCCTGGACCGGTCGCTGATCGTGGACTGAGGTGAGCCCTCCCCCTAGACGCCCAGTGGCACCTGTGGGGGGGGGGGGTAATGTCATGATCTCAGTCTTGTCGTGGCCTTTTTGTCTTGTGTGAGTGTTTGTTTTGTTTTGTCAAACTCATGTGGAACCGTCTTGACGGCTCTCCACGTGTTTAGTGTCTATGTCACTAGTCCCGCCCCCGTGTCTCCCCTTCAGGCTTTCCCCTCACCGGGTTTCCATCACCTCATCACCTACACTCCTGTTGCTCGTCCCGAATTAGCAGTCCCCCCTGGCTCCTTATTATTATTCACCTGTTGTTCATTCCCCGCTGATTAGGTCCCCTCTATTTAATCCCTCTTGTTCTCTTGTCTTGTGTCAGACCGTTGCGTGTTTATTGCCAGCTCTGACTGCCACAGTCTTGTTAAGTTAATTTTGTCTTTGTCTTAGTGACCTCCTAGTCGTGTTCATTGTTTCTGTAGTGCTCCAGTGTTTTTTGCTCTTGGCTACTCTCTTCTCCCCTGTACCCCCTCAGTGTTCTAGCGGCTCGGACCTCCGCTCTCATCACCTCCCGGCATCTCCTCACAAGGGATCACCACAGTCGTTTGGATTCTGCCAGCGGGTCGAGGCCCCTCCCCGCTGAGCGTCCGTAGAGTCAAGGTTTTCCTGTCCGGACTCTATTACTGTTCTTACCGTGAGTACCGCTGGGTCGAGTCATCTCCCCACGGGCTCACGAGGTACCTGTAGCTGGTGATTCCGGTGATCTGTGTGGACTATTGTGCACAAATAAAACCCTCTTTACCCGCATTTGAGTCTCCGAACCTTTTGTTCCTCCCGAGTCATGACAGTTATCTACATGGATGTTAAAGTCACCAACGACAAGGAGTCTATCTACGGCCAGTACTAGTTCTGATAAGAACCCACCAAATGCTTTAATAAAATCTGTGTGGTGCCCTGGAGGCCTATATACAATGGCTAGAATACATTTTAAAAATGTTTTATTCTTAGTATTAGGTGAAGACATGAAGAACATGAAGAACCGTGACTTCAAAAGAGTTATATTTAGTGTTAGACTTCTGGGAAATGCTAAAAGAGTTATTGTAAAGTGCTGCGACACCTCCCCCTCTGCCTTTTAGGTGAGGCTCATGTTTATAATAATAATCTTGGGGGACAGATTCATTTAAAGTAATATAATCATCTGGTTTTAGCCATGTTTCTGTCAAACAGAGCATGTCTATTTTATGATCTGTTATCATATCATTAACAAAAAGTGCTTTATTAGAGAGAGATCTAATATTTAGCAATCCGAGTCGTAACAGTTGATTATCTGTATTTTGTTCATGTTTAGTTTGTTTAACGTTTATTAAGTTACTTTCAGAGGTTTACGCATTATTTTATGTTTGCTAATCCGGGGGACAGACACAGTCTCTATTTTGTGATGTTTGGGAGAACGGATTATTACATGTTGTACATTTTGTGTATTCTGCAACATGAGATGGCAAGCAGACAGTTGGTTAAGCCATTCTGTCTGCTCCCTGACCTGGGCCCCAGCGAGTCAAGCTTTAGCATTAGCATTATTAAGACTTTTTGTCATATTTCTAGACAGGATGGAAGCCCCAGCCCAGGAGGGATGGGGATTATCTCGTTTAAACAGGTCAGGTCTGCCCTCAAAACTCTTCCAGTTATTTATAAAAACGTTATCATTCTGCAGGCACCACTCAGCCATTTAGTGATGATAATCTGCTATAAATCTCATCACCACGATAAGCAGTGAGGGGGCCAGAGAATGTTACAGTGTCTGACATCGTGATTCTGAGCTCACACACCTCTTTAATGTTATCTTTTGTGATCTCCGATTGACGGAGTCGAACAGCATTTGTGCCAACGTGAATAACAATCTTACTGAATTTACAATTAGCCTTAGCCAGCGCATTTAAATTTGACTTGATGTCAGGCTCTCTGGCTCCCGGTAAACATTGGACTATGGTGGCTGGTGCCTCTATGTTAATGTTCCGAACAATAGAAGTACCGATAACTAGGGCACTTTCAGCAGGTTTCTCAGTCGGTGCGTCACTGAGCGGGGCAAACCTGTTCGAGACTGTAATCGGAAAGGTCGAGTGATGTTTTGTCCTGCGACTACGCCGTCTCACAGTCACGAAGTTTCCCAGCTGCGGGGGATGTTCAACCGGAACAGAGCTGTGTGCGCTAATGTTGCTTGCATCCAAAGTGTTTTCTATTGTCGTTAAACTCTTAGTATCCTCAGATAAAGATTGGATGCGAGACTCTAATTTTAAGATCTTCTCTGTCAGCCTAACTATTTCCCTGCATTTATTGCATATAAAACCTTCGCAGCTGACAAAGAAGGCTAAGCTAAACATATGACATGAGGTACAAATAACAATAATAGGAATAGAAGCCATAACTCATCGGATTTAAAGTGCAATTCCAACTTACCAAGGTTGCTCGATGAATCATAGTATACTCGCTTAAAAAGAGAAACAGTTAGCACACAAGACAAACTAGAGGCAAGATGATATTCCACAGTGTAAACAGAAAGCAAGCTAACACGCTATTGCAATGCTAATAGCTAATCACTTTTGGTTTATAATCTTCAAGTATATAACAAGAACAGGGTTATTGAGATTTAAGGATAAGTTAGCATCGACAATAATAATTAACGATTATAAAATACACTAATATTAGAGCGAAGTGTAAGTGCACTGATACAAACAAGCCGCCGGCAGCGATGCAGGAAACAGGAAAACCAGGGTACTCGGATATCCGGGGGCGGAGTCCGGCATGCAAATTTCATTCTCAAATTCATTGGCCTTTTCTAAAGTAGTCAGAAGCGATAGGTTATCAAGGACGAACCCCATCTGTCGGTTCGACACAACGTCTCGTTCCCTCCATCAGGGAACGTCTTCATGGAGGGAACGAGACGTTGTGTCGAGCCGACAGATCTTAATATTAGAGTTATGGCTTCTATTCCTATTAGAGTTATGGCTTCTATTCCTATTATTGTTATTTGCACCTCATGTCATATGTTTAGCTTAGCCTTCTTTGTCAGCTGCGAGGGTTTTATATGCAATAAATGCAGGGAAATAGTTAGGCTGACAGAGAAGATCTTAAAACCAGCGTTGTGGCAAGGAGGACACAATGTCTCGTTCCCTCCATCAGGGAACTGAGGTTACATCCGTAACCAAGACGTTCCCTTTCTGTCGGTCTCTCGACGTTGTGTTGAGCCGACAGATGGGGTTCCTATGGAAAACGCCACAGCGCTGCGCCGCGTCACAATTTCCAGCAGAGCGACGTTGACTGGCCTGGGTGAGTCAGACGTAAGCACTAGCGCGGACTTGTAACCGTCCAGTGGAGAGGGAGGGGGTCCCAGAGCTTTTGAGGAAAAGGTGGGAAGCCCCTGCCACCGGCCGTCACAGGCGGAGGCCTAGATTCTCTAACAGCGAGAAGCTGCCCGGCACCGTAAGGGCCACTGGGTAAGCATTATTCCCCCTTGGGGAAAAACGCTACAGAGAGCACTATCCTACCACAGGGAGGAATTAGTGCAGACACCACATGGTCTCACCATCAAGGGAGAACTCATGGGAAAACGTGCGGACTGAAGGATTTAACCACAAGGTGGAGGTCCACCTAGGGAGGTCATGGGTTGCCAAGGTGGGAACCATTCATGAGGATACATCAGATGGAACCGCCCACGGGGGGGGGGGGGGGTTACCACGTCTGGAGCACTAAGTCCGGTTAGAGCTATGTGGTAGATAACTCAACTTTTCCCCGGCCTAAGGAGGCAGCCTGCCCCCAGGAGGGTGCTTAGTGATGGATGGAATGCCTGTTCTTTACCCAGTGGGGAAAGAAGGGAGGCGTAATAGCCGCTGATCCCCCTAGAGGAAGGGGGAAGGGCTTTCGCAGGCGTACGCCCTACCGGCTGCCGGTCCTACACGTTGCCCTGCAGGACGCGGGCTGACACCTGTTCCACCCGTAGGTATTAGAACCTCGCGAAGGTGTTGGGCATCTGTGGACACGGAGGGTGCTTGTAGGTCCCCTACCCTCTTGGAGGTGAGCGTCATCAGGAGAGCCGTCTTTATGGTGAGAAAGAGCGGCAGCTCCAAGGGGCTCGAAGGGGGGGGCCTCTTGAGGCCCGCCACCTAGGTCGCAAGAGGGTACAGAGCGCGGATGAGGCGGTAGCCTTCTCTCGCCCCCTTAAGTACCTAATGACCAGGTTGTGCAGTCCCAGAGGCTTCCCAGCAACTGGGTCGTGATGAGCGGCCGTAGCGGCTACATAGACTCTCAGTGTGGAGGGGGAGAAGTTACTCTCCAATCTCTCTTTAGGAAGGGACAGCACGTTCCCGATCGAGCAACTCCGTAGGCCTTCTCTTCGAGAAGAGCACCAGGATGAAAAGAGGCACCACTTATGGGCGTATAGTCGCCTAGTGGACGAGGCCCTAGTCTGAGTGGTGTCCCAACCTCCGGGGGTGGGCCACTCAGGATCTCCTCGTCCCATCCAGACATGGAAGTTCCAGGGGTCTGCCTGGTATGCCATAACGTGCCCCTTCCCCTGGGAAAGGGGGTCCTTCGCCAGGGGGATCGGCCAGGGGGGAGCTGTTGTCAAGAGCCTTAGCTCCGAGAACAAAGTCAGATTGGGCCAATAGGGCGCAACTTGTACCACTTGATGCTCCTCTTCCCTGGCCTTGCACAAGACCTGTGCAATGAGGCTCACTGGGGGGAAGGCATACTTCCGCTTACCCCGCGGCCAGCTGTGCGCTAAGGTATCCGTGCCGAGGGGTCCCTCGGTCAGGCAGTACCAAAGCGGACAAAGGTCCCCCTGTGCCTGGCCGAACTGCTCCCATATGAGCCGGACCCCGCGGGGATGGAGTCGCCACTCTCCGTGAGGCGTCGACTGACAAGAGAGCGCGTCGGCTGTCTGGTTCAGGTCGCCTGGGATATGTGTGGCTTGCAGGGAGCTGATCACCTGCTGACTCCACAGGAGGAGGCGTCGGGCGAGTTGTGTTAGCTGCCGTGAGAGAATGCCACCCTGTCGATTGATATATGCCATGGCAGTTGTGCTGTCTGACCGGACCAGCACATGCTCGCCCTGCATGAGAGGCTGCAGCCTCTTCAGTGCAAGTAGCACAGCCAACAACTGTAGGCAGTTGATATGCCAACGCAGGCGGGGGCTCGTCCACCGCCCCGACACTGCGTGCCCGTTGCACACGACACCCCACCCCTGCAGGGAGGCAACCGTCGTCACACGACGTGCCTTGCTGCTCTAGGGGGATCCTGTCCACCAAAAAGGTAATTGAAGACCAGGGGGTTAGGGTGCGTCAGCAGTGAGGCGTGATGACCATACGCCTGCTGCCGGTGTGCCACGCTCTCCAGTGAACCCGACTCTGTAGCCAGTGTTGGGGCAGTCGCATGTGCATCAACCCGTGGGGGACCACCCCCACCGAGGATGCCATGTGCCCAGGAGCCTCTGAATTGTTTCAGGGGGACCGCTGACTGCCTGAAGTGCTTCAGGAAGTTCAACACTGACTGACCGCGCTCTGAGTCAGTCATGCTGTCATGGGGACGAAGTCGAGTTCCATACCGAGAAAGAGGATGCTCTGCACAGGGGAGAGCTTGCTCTTTTCTCAGCTGACCTGTGGTCCTAACTGATCTAGGTGCCGGAGCACTAGGTCCCTGTGTGTACACAACAGATCTCGAGAGTGTGCCCAGATGAGCCAGTCGTCGAGATAGTTAGTACCCGCACACCTCTCTCCCCGAGGGGAGTGAGGGTAGCTCCCCCAATCTTCGTGAAGACTCGTGGGGACAGGGACAGACCGAAAGGGAGGACTCTGTACTGATATGCCCACCCTCGAAATCGAGACATGAAATAAGCGTCCTTCAGGTCGATTGCCATGAACCAATCTTGGCATCTGGTAGACGCCAGGATGTGCTTCTGCATAAGCATCCTGAACGGCAGCTTGAGTAGGTGCCTGTTCAGGGTACGCAGATCTAGCAACCCCCCTTTTTGGGGACGATGAAGTACGGGCTGCAAAACCTGTTGAACATCCCGGCTAGAGGGACGAACACGATTACTTGCCAGAGGGGTGGTGACCCTGGCCCGAAGCACAGGAGCATCCTAACCTCTGTCTGAGGTTGAAAGGATGTCCTGAACTTGAGCGGGCATCTGGTAAGTTGTATCGCGTAGCCGAGACGGATCGTATCCCATAGCCACCGTGATGGTTTGGGGGCTCTAGTCAGGCTCTCAGGGACCGAGACGGGGCTAGGGGTATGATCTGCTTTTTCGATCTCCCAGGGGGTGGTACGATGGCGAGCATTGGGGATCCCTTGCCGTGGGGAGGCCCCCGGGGAGGAGATCGGCTCTGCTGCTTACCTGCCTGGTGATTATATAGCACAACGCACTGTCGTTTGAGAGTGCTGAGGGCTACTGATTATCCTCGACATTGGGTCTCGCCATGATGCAACGTCGAGTTGCCGAGCACCGTCGTGTAGCGCGAGATGTGAGAGTGAGAGCGGGTGAGAGCGACTGTGATAAACACCCAGAGAGAGAAGAAACTCTTAAGAGAGTGGGCTGTTGGGATGGGGCAGGAACCGTCCCGGATCGACCACCCAGCGATGGAATGGCTGGTGTCAAGCCCGATGGTATTCTCGATCTGCCTGGGGTCTTCCCATGAGGGCCGCTTCTGCTTTCGCCGCAGCTGCTGATGGGGGAAGAGGACCAGGGCTGCTGGAAAGCAGATGGTGCACGGGACTCGATGGCCGAGGCGGCGAGGGAGGATATGCTTGATATTCTCTGTCTGCTTCTTTACTGTCGAGAACTGCGGCTCAACAGTATCACCAAACAGCCCCCCCCCCCCTTGCGAGATGGTTGCGTCGAGAAGGCGGACCTTCTCGGCGTTACTCATCTGTGCAAGGTTTGGCCAGAGGTGTCTCTCATGGACCACAAGTGTGTACATCGCCCGACCCAGGGCCCGCCATAAGACCGACCCAGCGCGGAGTTCCTGCATAAGCGCTGGGTCGGTCTTACCCTCGTGGAGCTCTCTCAACTCAACTCAACTCAACTCAACTCAACTTTATTTATATAGCGCTTTTACAATTTCATTGTTACAAAGCAGCTGTACATGAGACACATTGACTACAAGCAAAACAATCAAAGTTGTACCTGCAAAAACAAGAAAAGGTTGAAAACACAGAAGACAGACACACCCACACACAAAACACTCCACACACACAACACGCACACACACCAACACACACAGACACAGAGACACACACACACACGTACGTACACAGACAAGTACGCACACACACACACGCTCAGTGAGAGCACACATTTAGGATAAAGGAGAGAGAAGGACAGGTCAAATATAGCAGATAATAAATTCCTATATGCAATATTAATTAAGTAAAACTTTAAGATTCTAAAGCAGCCCCCTCGGTCAGGCAGATAGTGCAAAAACAGTATGCAAACGGTGGCGAGGAACCCAAAACTCTAATCGAGAAAAAAAAACTCAGGAGAACCCATGCCCAACCAGGGGATTCCAGTTCCCCTCTGGCAAAAGCTGCTGCCTCTGCACAAGCTCCAGAGAACTTGCACAACAAGGCTAAATAAAATGAATAAACTTAATAATAAAATAAATTGTAGTTTAAGATTATCATTAATAATCTAATAGCATTTGAAGTTTTGTGGTGAAGACATGTCAAGAGACCGCGTCCTTCTTTATCCAGCTCTATCATCTCAGCTCTTGTCAGGTCCCCACTTCCCATTCTCCACTCTACCATCAGGTCAGGCCATGAACTGCATCCTGCTCGCTGTGGTAACCTTGGAACAATGAGACAAGACTGGCTGAGAGTAGAGTACTGTTCTGTACTCTTTGATGCAACAAGTACATCAGTTGTGTTTTTGGTTCCGGTTGATCTAACTAATGCAGCCTAAACCCTCAGAAGATTTATATTGTGGAAGAGTAGTGTATGCAAGATTAAAAAGATGCGTCTTTAGTCTATATTTAAACTGACAGAGTGTGTCTGCCTCCCGGACAGTGCAGGGAAGACTATTCCAAAGTTTAGGCGCTAGATAGGAAAAGGATCTACCACCTGCACTTGATTTTGAAATTCTAGGTATTACCAACTGACAGGACGCCTGAGAGCGTAATGCACGTGAAGGACTGTAATACAAAAGGAGTTCATTCAAGTACTGAGGAGCTAAACCATGTAAGGCTTTATAGGTAATAAGCAAGATTTTAAAGTTAACGCGATGCTTTATAGGTAACCAGTGCAAGGTTGACAGAACCGGGCTAATATGTTCATACTTTTTTGTACGTGTAAGAACTCGAGCTGCCGCGTTTTGGACCAATTGGAGTTTTTGTAATAAGCCTGCAGGGCAACCACCTAACAGTGCATTACAGTAATCTAGTCTTGATGTCATGAATGCATGAATTAACTTCTCTGCATCTGAGATTGACAGCATATGACGTAGTTTAGATATATTCTTAAAATGGAAAAACGCAATTTTACAGGTGTTGGCGACGTGGCTCTCAAATGACAGATTACTATCGAATAGAACGCCAAGATTCTTTGCTGACGACGAGGGTTTTATGGAACATCCGTCAATAGTTAAACAGTATTCTTGGTTGTTACTTATAGCAGTTTTCGGTCCAATAAGTAACACTTCCGTTTTGTCCGAGTTCAGTAATAAAAAGTTGTTACTCATCCAGTTTTTTATATCGACTATGCATTCCATTATTCGATGGAACTGCTGTGTTTCATGAGGCTTCGAGGAAATATAAAGTTGAGTATCATCAGCATAACAGTGAAAGCTAACTCCGTGTCGCTTTATTATATCTCCTAGAGGTAGCATGTATAATGCGAAGAGCAGAGGCCCTAAGACTGAGCCCTGTGGTACACCGTACTGGACTTGCGATTTGCGTGACACCTCATTGTTTATTGCTACAAATTGAAAACGGTCGGATAAATAAGATTTAAACCATTTCAAAGCTATTCCCTTAATGCCGACATAATTTTCGAGTCTATGTAGGAGTGTGCTGTGGTCAATGGTATCGAATGCAGCACTAAGGTCTAGCAGCACCAATAACGAGATACAACCTCGGTCAGACGCCAATAGCAGATCATTTGTAACTCTGATCAAAGCAGTCTCTGTACTGTGACATGCTCTAAATCCAGACTGGAATTCTTCATTGATGTCATTCCTTTGGAGGAAGGAGCATAATTGAGTTGAAACTACTTGGTCCTCCCCGAGGGAGGGAGCTCGAGGAATCGTCGGAGTCGGATGGCAGTACGTCACCCCCCGATGCTGCAAGAGACATCTCATCACCACACATCGTGTCCGCATACGTGGTTGAGGAACAAGACGGTGGGACCGTCTCCTGGGGAATGGTCAGACGAGCTAGACGAGGTGCGAACGGTCCGTGAGCAAGTGGCTGGCGGATTAACGCTCACAGTAATCCTCATATCACCCTCGCTGCTTGCCGTAGCGGGCGGCAGGGCCGTAGTCCTGCCGTCACGGAACGGGGAGCAAACGAGGTGGTGGCTGAGTCCCGTGGGAACACAGCCACCTGTGACGCAACGTCTGAATCGTCAACCGCCCGCAGTGCGGGCAGGACGTATCCACAAGGGCTGCCCCAGCGTACTGGAAGCAGACACCGTGTCCATACCCTTCCTCGATGAGTGTGTTGCACCCATGAGAACAGCGGGACATGCCATGCTGGAGAAATTTGCTCTTTTAGAAAAAAACACTTGAACACTCCTGGCACTGCCGAGATGCCCAGGGGAAGTCGCTGCTGGAAGAGACCTTCCGCTGCACCACGTCGTAAGATTCCAGCAGTAATTCGGAGTAGAGTTTGAAGTCACGAAGTCGATCAGTGTGAAGGTTCCAAAGAACAAAAGGTGAATGAATGCAGCACGCCGTCTCACTTTTATACCCGGATATCCGGGGGCAGAGTCTGGCATGCAAATTTCATTTGCCAATTTCATTGGCCTTTTCTAACCTAGTCAGAAGTTTATAGGTTCTCAAGAGCGAACCCCATCTGTCGGCTCGACACAAAGTCGAGAGACCGACAGAAAGGGAATTGTATTTTGTTTGGTATAACATGGAAGCTTAAGCTCAGGAGAGGGGGTAAGCCAAAATAATAAACAAAAAAGAGAAACTAACTTTTTAGGGGGGCTACTGTCTTACCTAAACACACAGGAAATCAAGAAAATAATCAACATAACTCTTCCCTTAACTCCCTTACTGACCAAACACATAAGAAAATTAGGTCCCTCTCCCTACAACTTCCAAGAAGAGGGAAAAAGGTCTATATAAAATAAAATAAAGTACAATTACCTTTTACATACCAACAGGGTACTAAAGTAAGACTTTCCATCTTCCCTACTGGAACTGAATCACATCAGGCTTACAGCATTAAGTAACCACCATTAGGCCAAACATAAATATTCACCACAATATTGAGGAACAACTATGGTCTGATGCAGAGGTGAGTCAGCTCTGTCTGCCAGTGTCTCTGACTTTTATAGCAGGATTGTGTCCTACAAGCATGCAGAGTTAACAAGCATCAGCTGTTAGCAACATGGGCTGCAGGGACGCAAAAGAGAGAGAGAGACAAAAACACAACAATAGCACATGGCAGCAATAAAAACAAAAACACCCCCACAGGGTAATACTGACCATGAAACTTTTATAAGTCTCTGGGACGTAACACACCCACCATTGAGAATACAAACAGGGTTTGTAATCAACATATTTAGTTCCACCAAATTACGAGGAACTTTTACACTCTAGAAAGAGCATCTGCCATTAGATTTTCTGCACCCTTCTTATGTTGGATGTCCAAGTTGTATTCCTGGACAGCAAGAGACCATGTTGGTTTGTACCAGACATGCGGAAAAGGAATACCAAAGGGTTATGGTCTGTATATACAACCACAGGTTATTTCCCAAATAAACATCAAAGTGTTGAAGTGCTAAAACAATGCAAGAGCCCCCTTTTCAATGACACTGTAATTCTGCTGAGTCTTAGAGAATTTTTTTGAAAAGTAGGATACAGGGTGTTCAATGTAATCTTCATCGTCTTGTAGCAGAACTGCTCCAGCACCGGTAGCACTTGCATCCACTTGTAGTTTAAAGGACCTTTCAAAGTTTGGTGCAGAGAAAATAGGAGTATGGCAGAGAAGATCTTTCACAGCCCCAAAGGCAAGTTGGCAGTCATTGGTCCAAACAAATCTCTTACTTGTACTTAGGAGATCTGTGAGAGGAGAGACTAAAGCAGAGAAGTTGGGACAGAAAGCTCAGCAATATCCACACAATCCTAGAAATCGTCTCAATTCTCTTTTGTTACCCGGTTCTGGGAATTCAAGAATAGCAGCAATTTTGGCATCTACAGGCTTTACTATACCCTGGCCAACCTGCTTTCCCAAATAGGTAACAACAGCTTTTGCAAACTCACATTTGGCAAGGTTTAAAGTTAGTGATGCAGCTGTAGAGAATCTAGCATAAGCCAAATGGTCGGAGTCATTGAAAGAAGAGCCATCAACCCCCACTCCCTTTTGTCCTGGTTTCTTTTGCTATCATCATCAAAAGACCATAGCAAAAACCTGGCTCCAGGGGTCTGGTTTTAGAGTTTTGATAACGTTTTGTCTCTCTGTTGGATATTTACGACCCCTATGCTTCAAAGCATTGGTGAGAAGTCTCTGTCTCATCTCTAACTTAACATCTGAGGCTAACCAGAGAAATGTCCCTGACAATAGGAACTTATGTGATTAAACTGTCCTTTTCTATACATATATCTAACTATCTAGGTTGTGTGTTGGCGCTCGTGCCAGTTTAAATAGTCTGTCACAGTTAGCTATACAAGTTTAATTCAGGCTTTGTTTGTATGCATTCCATCTGAATGAATCATGACTTGTTGCAATTCAAACCTGTCCATTTTGGATATCTAATTGTTTGTCTTTACAATTCCTCCTTGTATATCCAATATATACATTGTGTGATCATAGAACACTTTCTTTTCATTATGTTATAATTGGGAATGATATTTTGTAAAGTTGCCAGGAGGCCATAAAGATGCAAATTAGCTGTTGAGTGGACAAAGAACCTCTTCCCTGCTCAACTCTGATTGGTCGATTCAAACTCAGGTGGGCATGCACTCTCATGAGGTTAAATATCGAGCCTGCTCTGAAAACCTTCTCTTGTCTTGTCGTCCTCTCTTCTCTTCCGGCTTCGTCACTTCCTCCGGTCTCTTCGGAGACTGCCCTCCACCCTGGGGAAAGGGATGGAACAATGGACTATGGACACGTGGTTAAGCCATCCGGGCCAATCACGAGGCTCACAACTTTCGGCAGGAGTTGCCTTCTGAAACGTTTTGAACAATTCCATCTCTACACGCGCATACGGATATCAGTCCAGCACAGAGCTTGCAAGTATCCGTTTCTATTTATAGAATAGCTGCGTTAAGTTTGTGCCTCTTTGTTAAAGATGATTTTTATTGGTGTTCAGAAATCGCTGCCATGCCCTCTCTCTCTCTCTTCTCACTCTTTCTCCCTCCGCGCTTCCAAGCACATTTGTGTTTCATGTATTTGTTTGTTTTATGCGATCGTCATTGTTTTTGTTATCATGTAGAGTAGAGTTTAATAAACAACCATATACAGTATATTCATTTGTGATGGGTTTTCTGTATTCACGCTCACAGACTTGGTCCCTTTTACTGTGTTTCGATTTACGCTACCTTTGCTCTAAATCCTGTTTGGTAAAGTCACGTTACTTATGGCCATGATATAATGTAAAGTATATAATAAAATTGAGGCATTTGCTGGACGAATGCATACAAGTATTGTTATGCTTTATATTACTAATCAGAGACCGTAAAATATGTATATTTGATCACTAAACTAAACTAAACTAATTCCTTGACTGAAATTGATGTTTTAAATAACTCATTTCATGGATATGATCTTGAAAGATCTGGTGGAGAACCGTATTTGGTGAGCTTTGCTCATCAATATAATAACGTTAGCTAAAACCGCTACACAGCGGATAGATGTTTATACACCATCTCAAGAGTTTTTACATGATCTGTCCAATTCTTGGAATACACAACAATATCATCCAGATACACTTCACAATTTGGCACTTCAAACAGTATCTTATGCATCATGCGCTGAAACAAACCATGATCCTCTAAGGAGTAATTTAAGGTAGCATTAACAGTAGCTGTAGGGGTAACATGTGGAAAATTAGCATTTCCCCCCAGAACCATATCTACCTACATATTCCTTGAGTCGGTTTACATGACACTCTTGGGTCTTACGTTTTCTGTCAGGAGTAGCAATTAGGTGTTGCTTAGTTTTCGTTCAACCAAATATGGACCAGAAAACTTTGCATTCAACACAGAACTAGGAGTCGGAAGTAGAACTAAGACAGGGTCACCTGGTTGAAAATCTCTTTTCACAGAAGTTTTGTCAAAATGAGCCTTCATCTTACTCTGGGTAGTAGACAAGTGAAGCTTAGCAAGACTCTGGGCTTTGTGATGTTTTTCACGAATGGAGGCAACATAAGCATCAATGAACACAGGTTTGGAACTCTTATTTAGCAATTGTTCGCTTAACAACTTTAGGGCCCCCCGCACTGTATGGCCAAACACAAGTTCTGAAGGACTATAGCCAAGGGACTCCTACACGGCCTCTCTTATAGCGAACATTAGAAAAGGAAGACCCTCAACCCAGTCTTTTCCAGTTTCTGTACAATAACGATGTAACATAGCCTTTAGGGATTGGTGGAATCACTCAAGAGCACATTGGGACTCTGGGTGATAGGCAGTGGACAGCTGCTGGGATATACCAAGAGATTCCAGGGCTTGTTTGAAAATTTGAGAGGCGAAATTTGAACCTCGGTCACTCTGAATTACCCTTGGCAATCCGAAAGTTGTTCAGAACTAAGAGTTCTTTCACTACTACCTTGGCCTTCAGGGTACGTAAGGGAACGGCCTCTGGAAATCGTGTTGCCACACACATTATTGTCAGTATGTATTGGTGTCCCGATCTGGCCTTAGGCAATGGTCCAACACAGTCAATTATCAAGCGTTCAAATGGATAATTTACGATGGGGATAGGTCAGAGCAGTGCAGGCGGGATTTTCTGGTTTGGCTTACTCGCGAGCTGGCATGTATGGCATGACCTACAGAATTTTGCCACATCAGAAGCCAAAAGAAGGATCTGGTAATACGATGGTAGGTTTTATTAATACAGAGATGTCCAGCCATTATGTTCTCATGGGCGAGTTTTAAGACTTGCTGTCTATAACCAGAGGGCAAAACTACCTGCTGTACTTCCTGCCACTCCAACTCATCACGTTTTGGCTTCCACTTACGAATCAGCAAATCCTGTTCCCTAAAATAAACCACCCCAGTATTGGGTTTAAAGTTAGAATGGTTTGCAGCCTCAATACACTTTATCAAAGAAGGGTCTGAGTTTTGAGCGATAGCTAGGTCTTCTCTATCTGCTTCCAGATGTGAATAAGCCAACATCTTAGTTATAGGTACACCAGCATCTAGGCTTGGAGTTACAGAGAGTACACATTCCAGAGGGTCTGAGTCATTAACCATAAAGGAATTTGAAAGATCCACTACTTCTTCAAACTTTTTGGACTGGGCACGTGTAACTACACAGCTAGGGAATGCAGAAGGAAATTTCTCAGACAGGTCAGGCTTTTGTGATACAGCAGGGTGATAAGAAACTACCGGTCTAGGGAAAACTGTGCCACCTGCCAAGTCATTCCCTAAAATTAGTCCTACACCCTCAACAGGTAACTGCTCACGCAAAGCTAAACAGACAACTCCGCTTACCATGTCCGATTTAATATATACTCTGTGCAAAGGCACATTAACACAGCACATCTCGATTCCACGAATTAGTACATCATTAGCAGTAAATGTGTCTGGCGAGAAAGGTAACATATCTTTTGATATAAAGGACTGAGCTGCTCCTGTGTCACGCAAGATTGTTATGGGTTTAAAACCAGAATCAGGAGTTAGAGAGACTGCCCCTTTAAACAAGAAAGGTTGATAACCTTCTTCAGTTACCACGTTTACGTTACCAGCTGGACTTGGAACTGGCTTTGCAGCCACACGTTCTGCCTCAAGCTCCATCTTGCGAATTGTAATATCCCTCTCAGCCTGCCTCTCAACTACCTGAAGCCTTATCATCTCTGCCTCACATTCCTGCTTCTTAATCAGAAGATCTAACTCTCTTAGCTTTAAGGCAATCATTGGATCTTGGGGCACAGCAGGGTCAGGTTTGGGATTTACATCCCCATCTATGTCCGACTGAACCCCAACAACATCACCATCATCGGACTGACAACGCAAGATACCTTCTCCAACAACTTGTCTTTCAGTACTGGTTTAGCCACACCCTTCTGAACAGAAATATAAAAAAAATCTGCTATTAGTAATAGCTCCTTTACGGTAGCACGATCAAAAGCTTCAATAGTAGGTGCAATGGTAAATGCAGTGAAATCAAACTCCATTATTTTATAGCCTCACTACACTTTTCCTCCCCACCTATAGTCAAAAACAGTCAAAATGAGAGAAAAGTGTACTCACCACCAATCTAAAATCAGAGGGAAATGATAAGTGAAAAACAATGGTCTAGAACAGTGTTTTCCAAACGCTTTGACGCGGCACACTAGTGTGCAGTGACAAGTTGTCCGGTGTGCCGTGGAAAATGGCCAATTTTGAATAATAATAAATAAAATATAGATGTACAGCAATGTTTTACAATTACAAGTAAACCAACTGTGACCTCATCGCATATTTGACCACGTATACGTGATCTCATCCAGGAGACTGTACGTATACGTGACCTCGTAGCCCGCGATTTTCCCATGTGCGAATTCCACACATAATTAAGACCACGCTACTAAAACCAACGGGAAAACATGGATAAATTCTTGAAAAGAAAATCTAACGACCCTGAATCGGAACCTGGGCCCTCTAGCAGTGGAGACACAGGAAAGAAAGCAAAAACGGTCAGCTCAAGACAATACATCGACAGTTATCTGTCATATGGATTCACTTTCACCGGGGATCGCTCAGCAGCACTACCCTTATGCTTAGTCTGTGGAGAAAAACTATCTAACCATGCAATGGTTCCTAGCAAGCTTAAACGTAATTTACAAACAAAACATCCATCACTTATTAAGAAAGACATAAAATATGTTGTGCGTTTGAGAGATCAAACGGAGAAACAGGCTTCTTTGATGAGAAAGAGTACCACAGTGTCTGAAAAAGCTCTCGAAGCTAGCTACCTGGTTGCTGGTTTAGTGGCAAAATCGAAAAAGCCACATACGGTGGCGGAGTCATTAATTATGCCTGCATGCAAAGCAATTGTGAAAACAATGTTGGGTCCAAATGCTGCCAAAGAAATTGCAAAAGTGCCCGTTTCAAACAATTCAATCGCCAGACGCATTGACGATATGTCCGCTGACATTGAGAGTGTTGTACTGGAAATAATAAAAACTAGCGTCAAATTTGCACTCCAAATTGATGAATCAACAGACATAAGTGGGAATGCTCAGCTATTAGCGAACGTGCGCTTTGTGGATGGTGAAATCATCAAAGAGAATTTTTATTTTTGCAAAGAGTTGCCATCAAAAACAACAGGAGAGGAAATATTTCGGGTGACATCCGATTACATTGAACAAGGAGGACTAAAATGGGAAAACTGCGTGAGTGTGTGTACCGACGGAGCAGCATCCATGACTGGGAATACCAAGGGATTTGTCAGTAGAGTCAAAGAAAAAAATCCGAACGTCACGGTCACGCACTGTTTTTTGCATCGCAAGGCACTTGTTGCCAAGACGTTACCAAAGGAGTTGTCGAATGTGTTGGATGGTGCAGTGCGTATGGTCAACTTTATAAAAACAAGGCCTTTGAAAAGCCGACTATTTGCTATCTTATGTGAGGAGATGGGGGCATACCATAAGACTTTATTGCTTCATATGGAGGTCCGATGGCTGTCCTGTGGTAAACTTTTGTCGCGTGTGTACGAACTGAGGGAAGAACTGAAAACCTTCTTAACAGTGGAAAAATCGGAGTATGCATTGCTGTTGGCAGATGAGGAATGGTGTGCACGGTTGGCATACATGGCGGACATTTTTGCACACCTGAATGAACTGAACACGCGAATGCAAGGGAGAAATGAAAATGTACTAACTAGCACAGACAAACTGCATGGATTCAGATAAAAGCTTGCCCTCTGGCGACAACATGTGGAAAAAGGCTCTCTTGAGATGTTTCCCCTTGCCCAAACTGGACATTCAGACAACTTTGCGGCATTGTGTGAGGTAATTTGTAAGCATCTATCAACTCTCGAAGAAAAATTCTCTTTTTATTTCCCCTTAACATCACCTGAAGCCTTTGACTGGGTTCGAGACCCATTTAGCTCATCTGCAATGGATAACGCAAATGGACTGTCACTGCAGCAACAAGAGCAGCTCATTGAAATGAGACAGGACCGTGGTTTGAAAATTACATTTAGTGACCTACCTTTGGACAGTTTCTGGTTGACTGCTGCCAAAGAGTACCCAGTCATTGCAGACAGTGAAATCTCAGTGTTGTTATCTTTTTCCACAACCTACTTATGTGAGCTCAGCTTTTCCAGTTTGACTTATATAAAGAACAAAAATAGAGAAAGATTGAGAGCACTTGACCAAGAGCTCCGTGTGTCGATGTCATCAATTCCAGCGAGGATATTGTGTTCATCAAAACAAGCTCAAGTTTCACATTGACATCATATGTGAGTACTACGTTTATTATAATATGCTGTCTTAACAAGCAATTTAAAGCAATGCAGTTTTGTGCCATTTTGTTATATTTTCGTGGTTAATGTGATGCTGGTGTGCTGTGAAATTTTTTGCAAATTAAAACTGTGCCGCGGCAGAAAAAAGGTTGGGAAACACTGGTCTAGAAGCACCTAATCCTGGTTGGAATATTAAATTTAAAATAAACTTTAAGCTTATTTCTGAAATCTGGTTGGTTAATTTAAATGTTGTCCCAGGGTCAACATGATGTTGCCCTAAGGACATCAACCACTTGGCAAAAACAGGAGATCCAAGTCAGTCACGGGCTAAATAGAACATTCAAAGACAGTGTTAATCTTACTGTATATAAGTGCAGATGGACACTTGGAGTTTAGCTGTATGAATGTTAATACATTATGTGCGTTAATATGTTTAGCAGCGGCAAGCTGTTTGTTTTGCTAATGAACAGGTGTAAACACTGGGGTTAGTTTAGTTTTAAACGTCTCAAATCATTCGTGCTTAGGCTGAAAAATCTGTCACAGCAAACTAGCTCTCACGTGTGTGTAACATTATAACTTGTCAAAGACTTCTGCCTCATCTTGTCATGTCTTTCTTGAACTCGTGGCAGAATCACGGCAGGATCCCCTGTTTTATGTGGAGAGAAGTAGTTTTGGCCATCCATATTCTCCCTCTCTCCGGTGTCGCGTCTTTAGCCCTGCCCTCTCGTTCCCTCGTTAACTCCTCCTTAGTCCTCCTTTTGATCCTTGTCACCTGCCCGTCACCCTCCCTGTGTTATTATCCCTCGTTTGTATTCCCCTATATAAAGCCTCTGTTTTTCCTGTCCTATGTCGGTTCATTGTTGAAGACTCCATGTTGTTTGCTCCGTGTTGTTTGCTCCGTGTTGTTTGCCTGATGTCCCTTGTTCATGTTCGCCTGATGTCCTTTCTTCATGTTCGCCTGATGTCCTTTGTTCATGTTCCTCGTCAGCCAGGAGGGCTTCCATCCCCGAGGTGTTGGTGAGTGCCTACCTGTTGGCCGGGATGGACGAACCTCCATCTTTTCCGGAGCGGGAGGAGTGGGTATATAAGCCGTTCCCACAGCTGTTGGAGCAGCTGCAGCTTCGGGATGTGCTGGTTCGAGGCTCCTCTCCCAGCTGTTGTCGAGACTCCTTTCGTTCTGGTTTGGTGTCCATTCCGGAGGACTGCGTAGTAGGCACTCTCACCCTGGGGGACTCAGCACCCCCTGCGCCAAGCACCGCCTCACCCCCTGCAGCCTCCAGCCAGCCTCGGTGGCAAGTGGGGGAGACGAGAGTCCTGGGGGTCCTCGTCAGAGGCCTCCAACACCGAGCCTGTCGTGCCCTTCACCTCCTTCCTACAGCCGAGCCACCCGTCTGGTGGTTGGATGTAGGAAGGAGGTGAAGGGCTCGGGGTTGGAGGCCTCTGACGAGGACCCCCAGGACTCTCGTCTCCGAAGAAGAAGAGGCAACGGCGGGCAGCACAGGGTCCGTCCCAGTCGGTGCAGCCGGTGTCCAGTCCGGTGCAGCCGGTGTCCAGTCCGGTGCAGCCGGTGTCCAGTCCAGTGCAGCCGGTGTCCAGTCCAGTGCAGCCGGTGTCCAGTCCAGCGTCCAGTCCGGCGTCCAGTCCGGTTTCCAGTCCAGTGTCCAGTCCAGTGCTGCCGGTGTCCAGTCCGGTGCTTCCGGCCCAGCCGGCCTTCCAGACGCCTTCCATCTGGACTTCCAGCCGGTGACTCAGCCGGCCTTCCAGTCTGTATCTCAGCTGGCCTTCCAGTCGGTATCTCAGCCGGCCTTCCAGCCGGTGAATCTGCCAGCCTTCCAATCGGGGATTCAGCTGGTCTTCCAGCAGGTAACTCAGCCGGCCTTCCAGCCGGTGAATCTGCTGGCCTTCCAGCCGGTGTCCCCAGCCTTGTTCCCCCCAGGATTTCCCCCACTAAGTCCCTCAGGACTCTATGCCCTCGAGCGCACCCAGGGACTAAAACTGTTCCCCCCATGAACTCTGTTGTTCTCCCACCACCCCTCCCTTGTTTTTTTTATTATGTCACCCCAACCCCATGATCTTGCACCTATGTCTGCCCCTGATCTTGTTCACCATGTGTTGTTGGTTCTTGTCATTGTCTCAGTCTGTCTTGTCCTGTTAGTCACCTTGAGGAGCGTCAGGATTTCACTCCTTAAGGCGGGGGTTCTGTCGTGATTCTGCCTCATCTTGTCATGTCTTTCTTGATCTCGTGGCAGAATCACGGCAGGATCCCCTGTTTTATGTGGAGAGAAGTAGTAGAAAAACTCTTTTTTTCCTGTCCTGTGTCAGTTCATTGTTGAAGACTCCATGTTGTTTGCTCCGTGTTGTTTGCCTGATGTCCCTTGTTCATGTTCCTAGGCCTTATTAGTGCTCGTGTTGATGCCCTGTCTTGCCCGTGTAGTAAGTTTGAGTTTTTTATTTTTTTTAGTTCTCGTTTTGCCCCATTGTGGGAAGTTTTTGTTTGTCTTTTTAAAGGTCTTTGGTTTATAGTGTTTTTTGTTACCCCACTGTGGGTTATTGTTTTGTATTTATAATTAAAGTTCTGTGTTTACTCTTTACTGCTGCCTGCATCTGGGTTCTTCCTCCCTTGATCATGACACACAACGTAAGTGCATTAAGATGCGCTGTTTGCTGTGACTGATTTTTTTGTCTCCGGACGAATGATTTGAGACGTTTAAGACAAAACTAACCACAGAGGAAATATCATTTAGCTAAACCATTGCCATGGCAGTACTACACATGTGTTGTGTTGACACGCCGGACAGAAGGGGGGTGGGGTTCACTGTAACTCATTATCAGTTAAAGAGACATGCACCAAAACGGGTTGCTGTGAGCATAGCTGTTTTTGACTAGGCAAGAAAGGTTTTGTTTACACAGAGTGTTTTTAAGAAAAATATGTTCCAGGCATTTCATGAAGACCCTAATAAATTATACTAAGTTGTTGAAAGTGCTCGTCTGAGGAGACCTTTAACTCATTCCGAACAACAGCAACAAAATCTCTTGTTCTCCAATAATGATTCCCTTCAATGTGCTTATGTGAATCAAACTAATTCTGCTCTTGTAATTTGGTTCAATGTGCCCATGTGATTCACTTTCATGTGCTCATGTGATTCAGTTCAATGTGCTCATCTGATTCGCTGAATTCCATTCACGAATGCATTCCGGTCCCTGGCGGTCGGTTCGCAGGGGTTTCCCGCTCCATTTGTTGGTTTCAACTGGAGATGGGTGTGAAACTGGGAAATTCCTGGCCAAAACGGGAGTGTTGACGGGTATGTTTATAATCGGTGTTGCTTTTCCATGCTGGTAGCAACTACGGGAGTCAAGGTTTTGGTTAGTTCTGGACAGGTAGGTACATGTTATGTTTCGATTTTAATGGGTTTTGATTATGTTGCTTCTGTAGTTTGTGGACTTTTACGTATTACATCGTTACCCAGCATCTAACGGGAACTATGCTGCATCTAATCCCGTTTTAAAGCTGTTGTTACGATAGCGGTTTTCCCATTTGTAGTAACGTTATTTACTTTGTACTGTAACATGTTCTCACTTGTAACGGTTTCAGCACCACCGGCCACGCCCCCCATGTCGTCACCGCCAGCTCGCTTCACCCGTTCCCTCTCCCCGGAGTTCTGAACTCAGTTTCCCAGCATGCACCGCACATCCACCATTTTTGATTAGTCCACACCTGCATCACATCATCAGGATTCTATTTAAGTTTGCACCTTTTTGTTCTTCCCTGTTCAGTCTTGTTGTCTTCACTGCAACTCTTTACCCCGATAAGTATACTTACCTGTTTTTGATATCCTGTTTTGACTTACTGTTTTGGAATATTCCTGTTATTGAATTATTACTTTGATTATTCCTGTTTTTGAATACTTACCTGTTTTTGGATATTCCTGTTTTTGAATACTTACCTGTTTTTGGATATACCTGTTTTTGAATACTTACCTGTTTTTGGATATACCTGGTTTTGAATACTTACCTGTTTTTGGATATTCCTGTTTTTGAATACTTACCTGTTTTTGGATATACCTGTTTTTGAAATAAACTCCTTTTTCTTAGCTACCTCCGTGGTGTGCTCTCCGTCTACCAGAACCCTGACATCACTGGTGAATGAGACATGATTTAATAGAAATTATACCATTGTCTGTTTGAATACTGGATTCTGATTGGCTGGAAGGTGTGCATTAAAAGCCTTTAACGCACAGGTAACTCCAGTCAGTTTGATTGCATTTAAAATTAACTGACAAAATAACCGTAATTTTCACCTGTTTGATCTAAAATGACACTGTAAACATCAATAAAAGCTTTAACTTGGCAAATAACCGGCTAGCCGTGGATTATCCCTTACTTGATCCAAGAGCTTCTGGTTTGTGCACATTCATGTTTTTTGGCGGAGGCATGGCTTTGGACGGCGATTCGCATGGAGGGTGGGTTTATGATTTCAGTGCTAGCAGGCTAAATTTAACATATTACCAAATCATCTACTGTATTCCACCTTCAATGCAAACGGGGGACCATGGCCGGGGACGCACCTTGGAGGTTTTAGTCTTTGTATATTGGCTGCCTTATGGACTGTCTTATAGAGTGACTGCAAATGTCTTCTCCATGCCCAAGTCAACGGTTTCTCTTCATGTCCACAAGAAAGAGCTAAAATCAAGAAAATTGTGAGGGAGGTAAAGTCATAAGTTACCTACAGAGAGATCAGCTTGAATGTATTGGTAAAGGCTTTGCCTGTTTGGGACAGCATTATGCCTTCAGCAAAACAGTTGGTGCTATTGATGGGTGCCACATTCGCATAAAACCACTAAGTACACACAAAGAAGACGATTTCAATTACAAACAGTTTTTTTTTTTCGATTCAAATGCAGGCCATATGTGATAGTAAAGGACGTTTCATAAATGTTTTCATTGGTTATCCTGGATCTGTGTATGACACAAGAATTCTCAAAAACAGTCCAATCTACCTAAATGCAGAATACCCACCTCCGAGGTATTTTCTTTTAAGTGATGGGGTGTCTGGAAACACTCGTTGCAATAATCACACCATACAGGATGCCACAAGGGAGAGTGCAACCAAGATTTAACTATCATCATCATAATGATAGTTAACTACGTTCAATCGTAGAGTGTGCCTTTGGTATTGTGAAAACGAGGTGTAGATCCACTCTGTTCAAAGCTCTAGAAGTGAAGGTTTCCTTCTGTACAGATGTTGTGCTTGTTGTGCATTAATGCACAACATCTATGTCACGAGTGCAGATATCCTGGAGCCAGAAGAAGATCCCAATGATGCTGGCCATGATGAACAAACTCTACCAGATGAAAGAGAAGGCCTGCAAGAAAGGAGTGGAGCTCACACAAGGGACAGATTGTGCACTCAAGTGTCTGCTGCTGACACACTGGCTCCACAGTTGCTGTATCATGATTATTTGTAACGGTACTGGTTGCATTTACTATGGTGTTGTAATACTGCAAATTAAGATTTTCAAAAGTTTACTTTATGGTTAAAAGTAAAATGCAGTGTTGTAAAATGAAATTTAAGTTGTTTTTGCTGTACTTTTTTGTTTATCTGAAATACCGGTCCTTTCAATGAATCAAAACAACTGAATCAATACACGTGTTTGCCTCTCCTTTAACTTATTGTCTGATACACTAATAATAAGATGATAATTTGAAGCAGGAATCATGGATAATAGACACATTAGAAAGGTGTATTGTCTGGATTCCTTGAGAAAAATGATTAGGGAAACCCTGCCATTGTACACATTTGGAAAAGTGAGACAAAAACAATGACTATTGTTGTTATATACCTTTTTTATTTGTCCAATAACATAATTGATGTGAGTGTATCACAAGACACTGTTAATAAACTCAAAACAATAAGCGATACGAATTTTTTTTAAAAAGAAAAATATATATATTTACATTTTCTCTACCATGTTTGTAAAACTATTCAACAATGTGTCTAAGTGTTTTGAAGTCTTTTGAAGTTTTGAAGGGGCGAGAGCCGTGGGGCGGGTAAGGCGGGGCCGGCGGCGTAAGTGGCAATGAGTGTCAGCTGTGCGACCGCCGGTCCCCGCATGCCTCATGGGGGAGCTTGGGAGCATAAGAGGACGAGCGACCGGACCATCGAGAGAGAGGACCCGGGCCCGGAAACAGTTAAGTTTGTTTATGTTCGTGTGGCCGGCAGTCGACCGTGAGGTGGCTGCCGGTCTTTTATTTGTTGGATTATTGTTTATTTATTTTGATTAAAGTTTTGTGAATGATGCCGGTTCCCGCCTCCTCCCTTCCCTTCTATTGAACTTTATTACAAACACATCTCTCTTTCTGGTTTCAAGAGCGGTCATTCCACTGAGACTGCACTGCGCTCGGTCATTGAAGCCCTGAGACTGGCAAGAGCAGCCTCTAAATCATCTGTACTCATCCTACTGGATCTATCTGCTGCCTTTGACACTGTTAACCACCACATCCTCCTGTCAAGCCTCAAGGCTATGGGTGTCTCTGGAATGGGGCTACAATGGTTCAAGTCTTACCTCTCAGGTAGGTCATTTAGAGTATCCTGGAGAGGTTAGGGTCTCTGAGTTCCAACATCTGAATACAGGGGTGCCTCAGGGCACAGTGCTTGGACCGTTGCTCTTTTCCATATACACGATAGGTTATGTCATTAGGAAACATGGCTTTTCCTATCACTGCTATGCGGATGATGCACAACTCCACCTGTTATTTCAGCCTGACGATCCGACTGTTTCTGCATGCATTTCTGCATGTCTGGGTGATATTTCACCCTGGATCAAGGACCATCACCTGCAGCTAAACCTTGCAAAAACAGAACTGCATGTAATCCCGGCCGACCCAAAGATTCATCACAACCTCTCCATTCAACTAGGCTCATCAACCATCACACCTTCCAGAACGGCCAGAAACCTGGGAGTGGTAATCGATGATCAGCTAAACTTCACGGATCATGTTGCCAGCACCACCTGGTTCTTTAGATTCATGCTCTACAACATTAGGAAAATTAGACCTTTCCTATCAGAGCATGCTACGCAAGGTCTAGTCCAGGCTCTTGTCCTGTCCAGACTGGACTATTGCAATGCGCTACTGGCTGGACTCCGAGCTTGCACAACCAAACCTCCACAGATGATCCACAATGCAGCAGCAAGAGTGGTCTTCAATGACCCAAAGAGAGCACACGTCACTCCTCGCTTCATTAAGTTACATTGGCTCCCTATGGTCACTCCCATCAAATTCAAAGCGCTGCTCTTGGCCTACAAGACCACCACTGGTTCGACACACCCATATCTTCACTTGCTAATACAGTTCTATGAACCCGCCAGATCCCAACACTATGCAAATGAACGATATCTTGTAGTGCCATCCCAAAAAGGGAAAATATCACTCTCGCGTAATTTCTCTGGATCTGTTCCAGATTTGTGGAATGATCTGCCCGCTGCTACAAGACTCTGTAGCCATCTTTAAGAATCGGCTAAAAATACATCTCTTCTTAGTTTCTGACATATATTTCTTTTCTACTCTTTCTATCCTTAAAAAAAACTTAGTTTTGTATACTGTGGTAGGCTATATGAGACCAGTTTTACTGCACTTTTGCTTTTTGCTGTCCTTATGTTGTTCCCACTGCTTCTATTGTTTACCTCTTTGCAAGTCGCTTTGGATAAAAGTGTCTCCTAAATGACTAAATGTAAATGTAAGATATTGATTTAGATCGATTTATTTTAAGTTATTTTTTTTATTCCTCTTCTTATTTATTATATTGTTTTCACTAGGAAATAGTAGATCATTATTTTACCTGATCTGTGTGTGAAACAACAGATGGCCTTTGTTCTTGAAACACAGAGAATTGGGTTCATCTCTGCTCTCTCGTATCAGTGCAGAGAAAAAAAGCTGTCACATTGCTGAAACTTTTTAATTGTGGAAAGTCGTTCAGTAAATCGGTATGCAGTGTGTGTCCGGTTGCCATGACGATAACCGTGTCATCCTCTCAGTACGAGTATCTTCTGAAGATGAAAATGCTTTTCAGTGATGAGTGATCCCGCTGAGGTCAATCATGCAGTTTAATCACATTAGACTCATTCAAAGAATAAGAAATCAATTTTAAACCTGACACCAAAAATATATATAAACAATCATGAATTGATAAGAAAACTAAAAAGTGAATAAAAATAAATTACTTCAACACTTTGAGTATATATTAAAATATATTTAGATGGTTGTGAGACATACAGATATCATTAGGTATCATGTTCCTGTACTCATGCAGTCTAGGTTAAAGAACACTACACGTGTGGCTGTACACGCGAGTGGCCATTAATGAATGTGATGTCTGTAAAGAGCATCTCAGATCACATCCAGATGGGTTCTGTGTCCATTATGAATGTGTGGAGAGCTGCCAACACAGACATTTGACCGAGTCAGATTGGTGGGGCTTAAGTCACAGTCAATTACCTTTCACCAGACCACCAACACACACAAAAACACACACAACAGCATGTAACAGTATTCTGTTTTAGAAACGATCCTGACATTGTGCTTTACATCTGATCTTTCAAAACACCATGACTCGAAGAATGCTGCAGTTTTGCTGACCTGAATTCAGCTTGAGAACATAACTTCAACATTACGTTTATTTTCAGAATAGGGCTGTCAAACGATTAATTGCATCCAGAATAAAAGTTTGTGTTTACATATACATGTGTCACAAATGTGTTTGCAGGATCAAGGACAGAGGACCCAAGGGCAGACAGCGGGTAAGGGGTTAACAAGGATTTTTAATAATATATACAAAACAAGAAACAAAAACCCACGAGGGGGTAAAACAACAGAACAGCAAGGGTAGGGACAGGAAGGGTACACAGGAACATAAACTGACTACACTAAACTAGACCAGACTAAAATACAACACTAGACATGACTACAAATAACTAAACTAGACTTACGTAGCAATACAGGACAAGGCGTGTGACAAGGACAACATCACAAAATGATCCGGCACAAGACCGAAGACACAGGGGCATTAAGTAAGGGATTAAATCAAGAGGGTAACAGGTGAAGGGCATGAAACAAAAAAAGAGCAATAATGAGGAGACGAGAGGGCGGGAACAGAGACGAGATCGGAGAGAGTGTATGGAAAGCCATAAGGACAAAAATTACCTCTCTCCACATGAAACACGTGGGTCTGTCATGATTCTGCCTCAAGGCTCAATAAGCGTGACAAGAGAGGGCAGAATCATGATATGACTGTGAGTGTGTACTGTGCATATTATTGTTTTTTTAAACACATATATGTATATATATTTAGGAACAATTTTTATTTATTTATTTATATTTAACAATAATTAAAATGATATACAAATATATACATAAAAATTGATAAAAATGTTCAATAATAGATCTTTGATTTTCTGTGAGATCAGCTCATCTGGCGTTGGCAAAAATACAAAAAACTTGTTCCAAACTTTTTGCTGCTAAACTTATTAATCTAATTTCCTAATGAGCCAAATAACTACAAAGCCAACAGACTCCTGTCACTTTTATTTTAAAGGTAAATAAAAAACATCTCGCGTAATCTGCATTATTCTGAAGTCTCAGTAGTGTCAGAAAATAACTGTGTATTGATTATTTAATCATTCACACCCTTTTTATATATACGTTTGAAATGAGAAGAAACATTGAAGTTCTTTGCATTATGAATGCAGACTTCAGCGTATGAGGTGTTAATGTGCGTTTGATCTCAGCTGTTTGTTCAGAAGCGTTTTGGCATCTGATGGCTCGACACTGTTTGGCTGTGATACAGAAGAACCGCAACGGATTCATCCGAGCCGCCTCGCAGCAGGTAAACAAACATTTCTGCCAGCCGGCATCTACTGCTCTCTGCTCTTGTTTTTGTTTCTTCCAAACGCCTTTTTATCTTTGTTCAGTAGTGGTTTTGTGGCTGGATGCCGTCCAGAATAATCAAACACAATGGCTGCCGCCCAAAACCTTAAGAGCTGCCTAGCTAGACAGCTCTTTCTTATGTTGTCTTTTTAGGCAAAGCGGCACAAGACTCCCAAATAACACACACATATATGAATACAGAGAATTTGACCTAGACTGATTAAAAAGAGCAATCCCAGAATGCACTGCACAAAAAGAACTCCTTAATTAAACAAAATTATTTATTAACACCAGACTACGAATGAATCACAGACAAACACTTTATTCTGATCATCAGTTTAAATATTTATTGAGCAGTAGTCTCTTTTATCATGTCCATGTCACTGCCATTTCATGAAATCAATAATGTAGTCGATGCATGCATTAATGAGAACATTAATGTGCATTAATGAGAACATATGAGAACATTAGATGAGTCTATTATCATGTGTATCTTTAAACAACACAGCAAAACGTCTTGGTTACTGATGTAACCTCGGTTCCCTGATGGAGGGAACGAGATGTTGTGTCGAACCCACAGAATGGGGTTTGTCTTGAGAACCTATCATCTTCTGAGTATTTAGAAAAGGCCAGTGAAAATTGGCGAATGAAATTTGCATGCCGGGCTCCTCCCCGGATGTCCGGGTATAAGAGGGAAGCCGGCATGCTCATTCATTCACCTTTGGTCTGAGGAGCCTAGAGCATCCTCCCCCGACCGCTGGGGTGGGCGGCCAGTGTTGTGGCATGAGGGACACAACGTCTCGTTCCCTCCATCAGGGAACCGAGGTTACATCCGTAACCAAGACGTTCCCTTTCTGTCGGTCTCTCGACGTTGTGTCGAACCGACAGAATGGGGTTCCTATGGAAAACGCCACGGCACTGAGCCGCGTCACAATCTCTGCGCAGTGACGTTGACTGGCCTGGGCGAGTCAGACGAACATGCTAACGCGAAATTATGACCCTCCAGTGGAGAGGAAGGGGGACCCAGAGCTTTACACAAAGTTGGGAAGCCCCTGTCACCGGCCGTCACGGGCGGAGGCCCAGTTCTCTAAATGGCGAGAAGCCGCCCGGCACCGTACGGGCCACTGGGTAAGCATTATTCCCCTCTGGGGGAAAAACGCTGCAGAGGCCACTGCCTACCGTAGGGAGGAATAGTGGAGACACCACATGGTCTCACCATCAGGGGAGAACTCATGGGAGGAATGAGCGGACTGTAGGAGTTAACCGCAAAGTGGGAGTCCAACTGGGGAGGTCATGGGTTGCCAAGTTGGGAACCATTCATGAGGATACATCAGACGGAACAGCCCACGGAGAGGGGGGGGTTACCACGTCTAGAGCACTACGTCCGGTTAGAGCTATGTGGGAGATAACTCAAATGTTCCCCGGCCTAAGGGGGCAGGGCTGCTCTGCCCAGCCTGTCCCCTCAAAGGGTGCTTAGTGATGGATGGAATGCCTGTTCTTTACCCGAGGGTAAAAAAGTGAGGCGTGATCGCCACTGCTCCCCCCAGAGGGGGAAGGGCTTCCGCAGGCGTATGCCCTACCGGCTGCCGGTCCCACACCTTGCCAGGATGCGGTCTGACACTGGTTCCGCGCGTAGGTATTAGAACCTCACGGAGTTGTTGGGCATAGCCCAACCGGCAGCTCTGCAGATGTCTGCCACAGAAGCGCCCTGAGCCACTGCCCATGAGGGGTGTGCCTCACTCCCCACGGGCAGGGGCGAATAGAGATCGGTATGCCCTAACGAGGGCATCCACGATCCAGTGCGCCTGCCTCTGTTTGGAGACAGCCCTCCCTTCTGCTGACCTCCGAAACAGACAAAGAGCTGCTCAGAGCTTCTGGGCTCTACGTGTGGTCCAAGTAGAGGCGCCGTGCGTGTACTGGACACAGCACGGATAGGTTGGGTCTTCCTCCCCGGTGGGGAGCGCCTGCAGGTTCACCACCTGGTCTCTCGGGAGAGTGGTGGGAACCTTGGGTACGTAGCCGGGGCGGGGTCTCAAGATAACGTGAGAATCCCGGCCCCGAGTTCTAGGCAATCTGTGGACACGGAGGGTGCTTGCAGATCCCCTACCCTCTAGGAGGTGAGCGCCATGCGGAAAGCCGTCTTTATCAGGACTGAGAAAGAGCGGCAATCCTGAGAGGTTCGAAGGGGGCGGGGCCTCCTGAGTCCCGCCACCTAGGTCGCAAGAGGGTACGGAGTGCGGAAGGTGGTCACCCTCTCGCGCCCCTTAGGAACCTAATGACCAGGCCGTGCTGTCCCAGAGGCTACCCAGCACTTGGGTCATGATGAGCGGCCGAAGCGGCTACATACATTCCCAGTGTGGAGGGGGAGAGGTTACTCCCCAGTCTCTCTTGAGGACGGGACAGCTCGTACCCGACCGAGCAACTCCGCGGGTCTTCTCGCTGAGAAGAGCACCAGGACGAGAAGAGGCGCCACCTATGGGCGTATAGCCGCCCAGTGGCCGAAGCCCTAGCCTGAGTGATGTCCCAACCAGACCGGGTGTGGGTCACTCAGGATCTCCTCGTCCCGTCCAGACATGGAGACCAGGTTCTGCCTGGGATGCCGTAACGTGCCCCTTCCCCTGTGGAAGCAGTTCGCCAGGGGGAGCGGCCAGGGGGGAGTCGTTGTCAGAGCCTTAGCTCCGAGAACCAAGTCCTGGTTAGGCCAAGGGGCGTAACTAGTACCACTTGATGCTCCTCTTCCCTGGCCTTGCACAGGACCCTGTGCAATGAGGCTCACTGGGGGGAAGCGTACTTCCGCTTGTCCCGCGGCCAGCTGTTCGCAAGAGCATCCGTGCTAAGGGTTGCCTCGGACAGGGAGTACCAAAGCGGACAATGAGTGGAGTCCATGGAGGCAACAGGACCACCTGTGCCTGGCCGAACCTCTCCCAAATGAGCTGGCTGCGCGGGGATGGAGTCGCCACTCCCCGCGAGGCGTCGACTGACGAGAGAGCGCATAGTCTGTCTGGTTCAGGACGCCTGGGATTTGTGTGGCTCGCAGGGAACTGATCACCTGCTGACTCCAGAGGAGGAGGCGCCGGGCGAGTCATGTTTAGCTGCCGTGAGCGAATCCAATGATATACGCCACAGCAGCTGTGCTGTCCGACCGGACCAGCACGTGCCTGCCCTGCATGAGAGGTAGTAGCCTCCTCAATGCAAGTAGCACAACCAACAACTCTAGGCAGTTGAAATGCCAACGCAGGCGGGGGCCCGTCCACCGCCCCGACACTGCTTGCCCGTTTGCACACGGCACCCCAACCCCAAGAAGGTCATGGAGACCAGGGGGTTAGGGTGTGTCGGCAGAAAGCGTGTGACCATACGCCTGCTGCCGGTGTGCCACGCTCTCCAAGGAACTTGACTTTGTAGCCAGAGTTGGAGCGGTCATATGTGCATTGACCCGAGGGGGACCACCCCCGCTGAGGATGCTATGTATCCCAGGAGCCTCTGAAATTGTTTCAGGGGGACCGCTGACTGTCTGAAAGCTTCAGGCAGTTCAACACTGATCGGGTGCGCTCTGTAGTCAGTCGCACTGCCTCTTTGAGGCCGCGTGGGTGCGGGCTTCCTCGTCGCGGGTCTCGCGCCCCCCGCAGGGGGTGAGCAGGGCCGCTCATGAGGACAGAGTCGAGTTCCCTACCGAGAAAGAGGACGCTCTGCACCGGGGAGAGCTTGCGCTTCTCATTTGACCTGTAGCCCCACCGATCTAGGTGCCGGAGCACCAGGTCCCTGTGTGTACACAACAGATCTTGAGAGTGCGCCAAACTGAGCCAGTCGTCGAGATAGTTTAGTACCCGCACACCTCCTTCCCTAAGGGGAAGGAGGGCGGCTTCCACGACCTTCGTAAAGACTCGTGGAGAAAGGGACAGACCGAAGGGGAGGACCCTGTACTGATATGCCCATCCCTCGAACACGAACCGTCAGAACGGCCGATGTCGAGGGAGGAACGAGACATGAAGTACGTGTCCTTCAGGTCGATTGCCATGAACCAGTCCTGACACCTGACGGACGTCAGGATGCGCTTCTGCAAGATCAACCTGAAAGGCAGCTACTGTGTAGGTGCCTGTTCAGAACACACAGACACAAGATAGGGCGCAACCCCCCGCCTTTCTTGGGGACAATGAAGTACAGGCTTTAAAACCCGCTGAACATCTCGGCTGGTGAGACGGGCTCGATCACTCCCTTCACCAGAAGGGTGGCGGCCTCGGCCTGAAGTACGGGAACATCCTAGCCTCTGACTGAGGTATATCGGATGCTGAACTTGGCGGGCGTGAGGCGACTGGATCGTGTAGCCGAGACGGATTGTCTTCCCTAGCCAGCCTGACAGTCTGGGAAGCCGGCTCCCAGAAATGAGACGGGTACTAAAGGCGCGATCTTTTTTATCGTCCCCCCGTGGGGTGGTTCGATGGCTAGCAGTACGGATTCCTTGCCGGGGGAGGTCCCCCGGGGAGGAGATTGGCTCTGCTGTTTTTCCTGCCTGGCGACTGCGCAGCTCAACACACTGTCTGACTGAGAGTGCTGAGGGCTGGTGCTTATACTCGACATTGCGCTTCTCCATGACGCAACGTCGAGTTTGCCGTTCACCGTCATGCAGAGGGTGGGAGCGGCTGTGATAACCCAGAGATAGAGGAAACTCTCCGTAGAGAGTAAGTGGGCGCTAGCCCCCCAGAGGGGGCCAGCAGATGGAGAGACGGGGCAGGATCCGTCCCTATCTGACTTCCCAGCAATGTGGCTGGGGTCGGGCCCAATGGTAGCCTCGATCCCCCTGATGTCTTCCCATGAGGGCCGCTTCGCCGCGGCTGCTGATGGGACGATGGTCTCCTCTTCGCTGTTGCCTCCAGGGGGGGCCACCTGAGTGGGGGGCGCCAGAGCTGGAGGGCGTCGAAGAGGACCAGGGCTGCCAGGAAGCAGACAGTGCATGGGACTCGATGGCCGAGGCAGCCAAGTCGCGGCACGGAGGACTGCTTATTTACTGTCGAGAATCCTCTGGGGGAGGCCGCATGCGGGTCTCGCTACCCCCCGATGGGCGGGGGGGGTGAGCGGGGCCGCCGTGGCTCGACAGTAACACCAACCAGCCCCCCCCCCTTGCGAGACGGGTGCGTCGAGAAAGCGGACCTTCTCAGCGTTACTCATCTGCGCAAGGATCGGCCAGAGGAGTTTCTCATGGACCACAAGTGTGGACATCGTCCGACCCAGGGCCCGCGTGGTCACCTTGGTCGCCCGTAGAGCGAGGTCGGTGGCGGCGCGGTGTTCCTGCATACGCGCTGGGTCGGTCTTACCCTCGTGGAGCTCTCTCAACGCCCTGGCCTGGCAGGAGCCATAGCGTGGAGAGAGGAGGCAGCTTGGTCCGCCGCAATGTAAGCTCTCGACACCAGAGACACCACATGCCTTGGACGGGAGTCTAGGTCGAGCCCCCCCCAGGTGGCCGGCGGCATACTCCACCTGGGGGACAACAAAGTATGGAGGATAGCTGTCTCAACCTCGAGGGAAGAGAGGGTGACTGAACTTTGTTTGAAGTGAAACGTGCCGGAAAGGGGCGTTCCAGCTCTTACCAAGTTCCTCATGCACTTCCAGTAAACACGGCACTGGGGGCGGGCGCGGCTTGTAGCCGCACTCAAACCCAAGGCGCCATGTAACCAGCCGCGAGCGCCGGGAAAGGCAGTGCGGGCACTGCAACCCAACACTCACGGCAGCCCGGGAAAGCATGGCTGACATTTTGACGTCCGCTACTTCCTGGGCTCGACCCACCGAGGGAGGGAGCCCATGGAATCGTCGGAGTCGGATGGCAGTACGTCACTCCCCGATGCTGCAAGAGACATCTCATCATCACGCATCGTGTCCGAATACGGGATTGAGGAATAAGACGGTGGACCGTCTGACGAGCGAGACAAGGTGCGAACGGTCCGTGAGCCAGTGGCTGGCGGTTTATCGCTCACAGTAATCCTCATCACACTCGCTGCTTGCCGTAGCGGACGGCAGGGCCGTAGTCCTGCCGCCACAGAACAGGGAGAAAACGAGGTGGTGGCTGAGTCCTGTAGGAACACAGCCACCCGTGACGCAACGTCTGAATCGTCACCGCCCGCAGTGCGGGCAGGACGTATTCACAGCGTCTGCTCCAGCGTACTGGAAGCAGGCATTGTGTCCGTCCCCCTCCTCGATGAGTGTGTTGCACCCGATTGAGGAATAAGACGGTGGACCGTCTCCTGGGGAACGGTCAGACGAGCGAGACGAGGTGTGAACGGTCCGTGAGCCCGTGGCTGGCGGATTATCGCTCACAGTAATCCTCATATCACCCTCGCTGCTTGCCGTAGCGGACGGCAGGGCCATAGTCTTCATGCACTTCCGGTAAACACGGCACTGGGGGTGGGCGCGGCCTGGAGCCACGCTCAAACCCGAGTCACCATGTAACCAGCCGCGAGCGCTGGGAGAGGTAGTGCGGGCACTGCAACCCAATGCTCACGGCGGTCCGGGAAAGCATGGCTGACATTTCGACTTTCGCCTCTTCCTGGGCTCGACCCCCCGAGGGAGGGAGCTCGAGGAATCGTCGGAGTCGGATGGCAGTACGTCACCCCCCGATGCTGCAAGAGACATCTCATCACCACACATCGTGTCCGAATACGTGGTTGAGGAACAAGACGGTGGGACCGTCTCCTGGGGAACGGTCAGACGAGCTAGACGAGGTGCGAACGGTCCGTGAGCCAGTGGCTGGCGGATTAACGCTCACAGTAATCCTCATATCACCCTCGCTGCTTGCCGTGCCGTCCCCCACGAACGGGGAGTAAACGAGGTGGTGGCTGAGTCCCGTGGGAACACAGCCACCTTTGACGCAACGTCTGAATCGTCACCGCTTGCAGTGCGGGCAGGACGTATCCACAACGTCTGCCCCAGCGAACTGGAAGCAGGCATTGTGTCCGTCCCCCTCCTCGATGAGTGTGTTGCACCCATGAGAACAGCGGGACAAGCCACGCTGGAGAAATTTGCTCTTTTAGAAAAGAAAATTTGCTCGAACACCTCCGGAACTGCCGAGACGCCCAGGGGAGAGTCACTGCAGGAAGGGACTGTCCGCTGTCCACGTCGTAGATTCCAGCAGAAAGAATGATCACCACGATCGTAGAGAAGCTCATCAGATGCGTAGGCTCTGAAGAACAAAAGGTGAATGAATGAGCACGCCGGCTTCCCTCTTATACCCGGACATCCGGGGAGGAGCCCGGCATGCAAATTTAATTCGCCAATTTTCATTGGCCTTTTCTAAATACTCAGAAGATGATAGGTTCTCAAGACAAACCCCATTCTGTCGGTTCGACACAACGTCGAGAGACCGACAGAAAGGGAACTCAAATCAGCGATTTGCATTTATGGTGAGATGGATGGAGGGTTCTCTTTGTCTCCAGTCTCAGCATTATTTCACTTCACATCTCCCCAGAACCATCAGTATGTCAGAGTTCAGCTAAAAAAATTCAGTTAAAAAACCCCCAGAAATTTTCTGTCAGCTGGAGTGACAGAAATACACAATAAAACAATAGTTGTTTTCCTATAAAATTGCAGGATATAAGAATGTATAATATTAAATTGTTTTCCCCATTTTTCTCGTAAATTTGCTGTCTTTTTTCTGTAATTTTACAGATTTTGGCTGCATATTAAAATTAAAAAATAAAATCTTGTTAAAAAATTAAATTTTCTGGCAGCTCTGGGGCTCCAGTACGGTGGCGTATTGCTGCCACTTACATTTATTTTTTTCCACTCAATTATGTTGTTAAAACGAGATATGTCTTTAAAACGAGATAATATTTCGTTAAAACGAGATAATATGTCATTAAAACGATATAATATGTCGTTTTAACGAGATAATATGTCGTTAAAACAAGATAATATGTCGTTAAAACGAAATAATTTTCTTGTTATAAAGGGATAATATGACCTCTCATAATGATTACACATTAACCTATTACGTGAAAGCGACATGTTTTCTAGATGGACATAGGTAAAATGTAATGTTTTCGAACCACGGCCCGCTGTACGGTACACTCTAAAAAATCCGTAAAAATAGGGCACAATAGGCCTACTGTATTAATATGAAGGAATTTTCTGTATTCATTTTTACAGTGGTTTAACCTGTATTTTACATTTTGCACTGCATTAAATTGCATTTTAGCATTAATGGAAATGTCCATAAAATAAAGGAAACTGTACTGGTAATTTTCTGTCTGTACTTTATCCGTTTTTTACAGGATTTCTTTTTTACAGTGTAGCCAAAATCAGACAGCGATTTACGGATCCAGAATAGTAAATAAATGTTTGACTGACAAAAATCCAGCCTGAATACATTTCAGATGTAGTAGTTTATATCCACAAAGCTTCCCATAACGGTCTAGTTCATCAACAAGGAATAATGCCACTAATGAGTCCGCTCAGCTACCACAGTGAGGACTCCGCTACCACATATTCGTTGCCACGACGTACCAAATAACGTTCCAGCAACTTAACTTTGTGAAAGTTTGATTTCACTTGTTAATTTCACATGATTCACATTTCAATATTTAACATGATCTTCATGCAATGCTAGACGAGATAATATCTTCTTAGAATGGTCTTTACATCATGTTTTATGTAGTAGATCATAAATAATGACTGTAGCTGGGTTTTCACGGGCAGGGTCACACATAGGCATCCACATCAGCGGACCATAACAAACATTATTATATGGCTCGTTAGAATACTTGATTCTGATTGGCCAGTCGCAACATTTACAGGTTCGTTATTCCCAGATAACAACTGCTCAATACTAATAACACACGGTAACCCGGATGCAGCAAATCATTTTGACAGGTTTTTTTTACAAATTAAATATAAATATTTTAATAACATATATGACATTATATTTACAAATGATTAAACCAAATTGCCTGTTCGTGACATTTGAACACCGAAAAATAAAACCGAAAGTAAACAGCTTTTCCTTGCGGAAGGTCTGCATTCGGTAAAAATGAGCAAATAGAATATTTCAAATTCACATTCCATGTCCAGTTTTTTCTCATGTGGCAAGTAGCCATGTAATAAGCGGGATAATGTACAAGCAGCCAGCTGTTATCGCGAAATAAGCTCTGTCTGGGCTTATTTCTGCGACAACAACCGGCTGCCTGTACATTATCCCTTACATAATGTTTATTCTGTGCTCACATGCTGTACATTTACATTTTAAATGTGCGAATCCTTTAAATTGGAATTCACTAGTTGCACAAGATGGTGCCAGTGACCTTTTGGGACGCCGGAGTTGGCAGACTAATTTCCGGTCGTATAACACTGTATAGGAAAATAAGTATTTTTGCCAGGCAAATATGGGTTTGGACAAAAAAGTAGAAAGCGATATGACTGATCCTCTTTACATTGCTAAGCCAACACAATTGGATAGTGTTATAAGACTGGAAATTGGTTTGCTGAACCTGGCTTTGCAAAAGCTCATTGACGCCATCTTGTGCAACTAGCCCATTGATTTTGATTGGCTGTCAGTGTTTTATCGCTCATCAGCTAGAAAAAGAAACACTCTGAAAATGATTCCAACTATTTAATTCCTCTGTTACTGTTATAGTTGGGATGTGGACTCCGCTTTTCTTGTAAATTTAAAAAGTGATTCTTGTCATGGCTCTGCTTCATTTAGTCATGTCTTTCTTGGTCCTGTAGCAGAGCTATGACAAAGCCTTTGGTTATGTGTGGAGAGAAACATATTATTGTCCTTTTGACAATAATATACGTTCTCTCCAGTGTCTCTTCATTGGCCCCGCTCCTCTTGTTTCCTTGTTAACTTTCCCTGAGTGTTTCATTACCCACACCTGCCCCTTGCTAATTATCCTTTGTCTGTCTCCCTATATAATACCCTCATGTTTCATTGTCCTGTGTTCGGTCATTGTGTTTGGTGTGGTTGCAACGTGGTTTCATGTCGTGCTTATCGTCTGCTCATGTTTGTGTTCCTGTTCTGGATTCCCCTGTCTCATCGTTGTAAGTGTTGAGTTTAGTTCTTGTCTTTTGTTTGTTAGTCTAGTATTTAGTTAGTCTTTGTCCCTGTTTATCCCTTGTTATTGTTTTACCCCCACGTGGGTTCTTGTTTTGTGTTTATCTTCTGTTTAATAAAGTTTTTTGTTAACCCCTTCATCCCCGTTGCCTGCAATTGGGTTCTTACATGCGTTTCATGACAGATTCTTAAAACTTTACATAATACCTATATTTATATATAAAATATAACTATTTTATTGTTCTTGGTGTGAATGGCCGGTATTTACATTTCACTGCTGCTTTACATAACTGTGAATGTGACAAATAGAAGTCTTGAAAGCATCGAGTAAGTGATATTAAATGAGAATTTGAATCTTAAAAAGGCAACACATTCACCTTCAGGCACTGAATACTGTTTAATAATTTGTTTGTTTTGCATAATTTTTTTAGTAAAGATTTTTTCTCTCTCTCTCTCTCTCTCTCTCTCTCTCTCTCTCTCTCTCTCTCTCTCTCTCTCTCTCTCTCTCTCTCTCTCTCGACCTCATTCTGAGGTGGATTATGTGTTTCACGCCGCAGGCTCCCCCTCCTTTATTCCTCCTGCTCTTTCACACATGGCTTTATCAAGGTCATCTTGCGCAGATGCCAGACTCTTTCCTGCATCCGTCAGCAGCCTGTACCAACAGCGCTCCCCTCTGTTCAAGCATCAGTACTGCTGCTGGTCAACAGCGCGTGCTTCTTTCCTTACATCCTACAAGCTCTTATATATGCTAACTGTTTTGTCATTTTTTTACTAGTTCACTCCAAAAAAATTAAACCTCACCTACATTGTTCCAAGTTTTTTCCAGTGGAACACAAAAGTAGAAAGAATCTGCTGCCTTTTCACATATACAGAAAATAAAATAATAAATGAAAGTTGCCCAAATGTGCAAGATGTTTAATGACTTTAAAGATTTCAAAATTTCACCACAGTGATTTTTGTATGTTCCTTACACAAAAAAACATAACTTCACACAAGACCTAGAAAATATATATTCTTAAAGAAGAGAGGTTGTGAGAGATATGAGGGGCCTTACTAGACAAAATTCATTCTAGTCTTCTCACACGCTCACATTCTCCTTTCGCACACATACATTTTTCCTCTCAGACACTCACATTCTCCTTTCGCACACATACATTTTTCCTCTCACACATTCACATTCTCCTTTCGCGCAAATACATATCTACTCTCACACTCACACATTTTAACGCTCACATTTATACATTTTTCCTCTTGCGCTCACATATTTTAACGCGCACATTCTAACGTTTTTCTCTTATATTCATATATTTTTATGCACACATTTATACATTTTGCTCTTATGTAAACGTATTCAAAGTATACATTTATTATTAAAAATTATAAATGTATGTATGTAATGTTTTTAAGAAGAAAATATATGTATGTCTGAAAAAAATATATGTATGTAAGAGAAGAATGTATGTATGTATGTGTGAGAGAGTATAGTGAAAACAGAAGGTGTATGATGGAAACGGAAGGCAGGTCATGCAGACGCGATTAAAACGTTCAGATGAGGGTGTGATCACCATTGCTATATGGAAAGCCGTTTGGGTCATATTTTGCCATCAACCAGATGCCTGGTGTTCAGAAGACGCCTGGTTTTATGGCGTTTAACACTTACAGACCCCGCAAAGTACGGCGTTTTGTAGCACATGCGGTGTAAATTACTGCATATTTGCCGTAGAAACGGCATTAATAACGGCGTTTTAAGTGCAATGCGAACCGCCGTTCATTTCGCCGTTTGGACTTCCATATTACGCTGTAAACGACGGCACTTCCGTGTATCAAAGACGCCGTAAAATGCGGCGTTTTCTATAATATTAAAACCAGCCCCGCCTTTTCTACACAGTCCAGCGCCTCCAATGAACAGAAAGACCTGTGTAGTAGAATGTTGATCTGAATAACGTTTCCTGTTTTTAACTTTATTGCGAATAATGTTTAGACTTTCATTAAGTGATATTTTCCCATTGGGCACGTTTTTCCTCCTTTTCGTTTATCATATGTGCACAAACGGCATATTTTTTAGAGTGTGTACATTCATGACTTTGTGTATGTTCATGTTTGTAAACTGCATTGACTTTTACCTGTTTGCGCGTTCGGCTGTGTACTACGTCCAATCAGGACGAGCTTTTTCATTTTTGCTGAGCGAATGGCGTTCTCCTGCTTCATCTTTGCGGGGATTCCCTGGCCAATCCCGCGTCGTATCTTCTTTGCTGAGCGAATGGCATTCTCCTGCTTCATCTTTTCATATTTGATCAGCCAATTGCCGAGAAGGGGCAGGGCTGTTTTTTATTCTCAGGCATTACTGTAACTCTCGGAACGTAGCGGATCGGCAAGTTCATTAAGTGAATTTCTACAGTGAGAAAAGCAAGGTAAGAGAAACTGCTTTAACAACTATAAACAAATACATATTTATTTTTTTGCATTTTAATAAATTAATTTAGCGAGTAATTAATGTGTTTTATGTGTAATGATCGCAATCTTGATGTGCTGGCAACATGCAGCACTTTTCGTGTCACTGTCTTTTAAGATGAGCTACAGTAACATTACCAACAAATGCATACGTTTAACATTTTCTCGTATGTTGTGATGCATTAAGTTTTATTAAGTGTTCTATCGTGATCCTGATGTGCTAGGACTTCTTATGTTACTGTTATACTGTCTCCAGTGATGAACTACATTAACAACATCAACAGCTGTTTATATTTTTCACTTTTTTCTCGAATTCTATGACGCATTACGTTGCTTGTTTAGTGTTATGATCAATTGCTATCTTGATGTGCTGAAAAACTGCAGCACTTCTGATGCTACTGTCTCCTATGATGAACTAACAGTTATATTAACAACAATAATACTGTAGTTCCCTTTCTGTCGGTCTCTCGACGTTGTGTCAAACCGACAGAATGGGGTTTGTCTTGAGAACCTATCGAGCAAATTTCCTTTTCTAAAAGAGCAAATTTCTCCAGCGTGGCTTGTCCCGCTGTTCTCATGGGTGCAACACACTCATCGAGGAGGGGGACGGACACAATGCCTGCCATTTCGCTTGTCTGACCGTTCCCCCAAAAAAGACGGTCCTCCTTCTTATTCCTCAATCACGTATTCTGACACGATGCGTGATGATGAGATTCTCTTGGGACACTCGTCGAGGAGAGGGACGGACACAATGCCTGCTTCCAGTACGCTGGGGCAGACGTTGTGGATACGTCCTGCCCGCACTGCGGGTGGTGACGATTCAGACGTTGCGTCACAGGTGGCTGTGTTCCCACGGGACTCAGCCACCACCTCGTTTGCTCCCCGTTCCGTGGCGGCAGGACTACGGCCCTGCCGTCCGCTATGGCAAGCAGCGAGGGTGAGATGAGGATTACTGTGAGCGATAATCCGCCAGCCACGGCTCACGGACCGTTCACACCTCGTTTCGCTCGTCTGACCGTTCCCCAAAAAAGACGGTCCGCCGTCTTATTCCTCAATCACGTATTCGGACACGATGCGTGATGATGAGAGGTCTCTTGCAGCATCGGGGGGTGACGTACTGCCATCCGACTCCGACGATTCTTCGGGCTCCCTCCCTCGGGGGGTCGAGCCCAGGAAAAAGCGGATGTCGAGATGTCGGCCATGCTTTCCCGGGCCGCCGTGAGTGTTGGGTTGCAGTGCCCGCACTGCCTCTCCCGGCGCTCGCGGCTGGCTACATGGCGCCTCGGGTTTGAGCGCGGCTCCAAGCCGCGCCCGCCCCCAGTGCCGTGTTTACCGGAAGTGCATGAGGAACTTTGCAAGACCTGGAACGCCCCTTCCGGCACGTTTCACGTCAAACAAAGTTCTGTCACCCTCTCTTCCCTCGAGGTTGAGACAGCTGGAGGATGCGTCGGTGTCCCCCAGGTGGAGTATGCCGCCGCGGTGCACTCGTGCCCGTAGGTGGCGGCCACCTGGGGGGGCTCGACCTAGACTCCCGTCCAAAGCATGTGGTGTCTCGGCATCTCTGGTGTCGAGAGCTTACATTGCGGCGGACCAAGCTGCCTCCTCTCTCCACGCTATGGCTCCTGCCAGGCCAGGGCGTTGAGAGAGCTCCACGAGGGTAAGACCGACCCAGCGCTTATGCAGGAACTCCGCGCCGTCACCGACCTCGCTCTACGGGCGACCAAGGTGACCACGGGGGCCCTGGGTCGGACGATGTCCACACTTGTGGTCCATGAGGAACTCCTCTGGCCGATACTTGCGCAGATGAGTAACGCTGAGAAGGTCCGCTTTCTCGACGTACCCGTCTCGCAAGGGGGGGCTGGTTGGTGTTACTGTGGAGGGTTCTCGACAGTAAAAAGCAGTCCTCCGTGCCGCAACTCGGCCGCCTCGGCCGTCGAGTCCCGTGCACTGTCTGCTTCCCAGCAGCCCTGGTCCTCTTCAACGCCCTCCAGTGACCTGGAGGAGACAGCGAAGAGGAGACCATCGCCCCATCAGCAGCCGCGGGCAGCGGCTGTCATGGGATCACCTCAGGGGGATCGAGGCTACCATTGGGCCCGACCCCAGCCACAGCGCTGGTAGGTCGGATAGGGACGGTTCCTGCCCCGTCCCTCCATCTGCTGGCCCCCTCTGGGGGGCTGGCGCCCACTTACTCTCAAAAAGGAGAGTTTCCTCTCTCTCTGGGTTACCTCAGCCGCTCTCACCCTCTGCACGACGGTGAACGGCAAACTCGACGTTGCGTCATGGCAAAGCGCAATGTCGAGTATAAACACCAGCCCTCAGCACTCTCAGTCAGACAGTGCGTTGAGCTGCGCAGTCGCCAGGCAGGAAATATGGCAGAGCCGATCTCCTCCCCGGGGGGCCTCCCCTGGCAAGGAATCCGTACTGCTAGCCATCGAACCACCCTCCGCGGGGGCGATGAAGCAGATCAACCTCTAGTCCCCTGTCACAGTTCTGGGAGCCCCCAGACTGTCAGGCGGGTTGAGTAAGACGATCCGTCTCGGCTACGCGATTCAGTCGCTACACGTCCGCCCAAGTTCCGGGACGTCCTTTTACCTCAGGCAGAGGCAGGGATGCCCCCGTACTTCGGGCGGAGGTCGCCTCCCTTCTGGTGAAGGGAGCGATCGAGCCCGTCCCACCGGCCGAGGTGTTCAGCGGGTTTTACAGCCCGTACTTCATTGTCCCTAAGAAAGGCGGAGGGTTGCGCCCTATCTTGGGTCTGTGTGTTCTGAACAGGCACCTACACTAGCTGCCTTTCAGGATGGTCACGCAGAAGCGCATCCTGGCGTCCGTCAGGCGTCAGGACTGGTTCATGGCAATCGACCTGAAGGACGCGTACTTTCATGTCTCGATCCTCCCTCGACTTCGGCCGTTCCGACGGTTCGCGTTCGAGGGACGGGCATATCAGTACAGGGTCCTCCCCTTCGGTCTGTCCCTGTCTCCACGAGTCTTTACGAAGGTCGTGGAAGCCGCCCTCCTTCCCCGTTGGGAAGGAGGTGTACGGGTACTAACTATCTCGACGACTGGCTCAAGTTTGGGCACACTCTCGAGATCTGTGGTGTACACACAGGGACCTGGTGCTCCGGCACCTAGATCGGTGGGGCCACAGGTCAACTGTGATAAGAGCAAGCTCTCCCCGGTGCAGAGCATCCTCTTTTGCGGTATGGAACTCGACTCTGTCCTCATGGGTGGCCCCGCTCTCCCCCAGGGGGGGGCGCGAGGTCTAGCGCGCTCGGTCAGTGTTGAACTGCCTGAGATCAGACAGTCAGCGGTCCCCCTGTAACAGGAGGCTCCTGGGATTCATGGCATCCTCGGCGGGGGTGGCCCCCCCTCGGGTCGATGTATATACGACCGCTCCAACACTGGCGGCAGAGTCAAGTTCCTTGGAGAGCGTGGCACACCGGCAGCAGGCGTTGGTCACACGCTTTTCTGCCGACACACCCTAAGGGGTGCCGTGTGCAACGGGCAAGCAGTGTCGGGGCGGTGGACGGGCCCCCGCCTGCGTTGTCATTCTACTGCCTAGAGTTGTGGGTTGTGCTACTTGCATTGAGGGACTTCCTCTCGTGCAGGGAAGCACGTGCTGGTCCGGTTGGACAGCACAGCTGCTGTGGCGTATTCTTCACTCACAGCAGCTAACATGACTCGCCCGACGCCTCCTCCTCTGGAGTCAGCAGGTGATCAGCTCCCTGCGAGCCACACACATCCCAGTCGTCCTGAACCAGACAGCCGATGTGCTCTCTCGTCAGTTGACGCCTTGCGGAGAGTGGCGACTCCCTCCTCTCGCAGCCGGCTCATTTGGGGGCAGTTTGGCCAGGCACAGGTGGTCCTGTTGCCTCCCCGAACTCCTCCCATTGTCCGCTTGGGTACTTTCTGTCCGAGGTACCCTCGGCACGGATGCCCTTGCGCACAGCTGGCCGCGGGACAAGTGGAAGTACGCTTCCCCCCAGTGAGCCTCATTGCACAGGGCCTGTGCAAGGCCAGGGAAGAGGAACATCAAGTGGTACTAGTTACGCCCCTTCGGCCTAACCAGGACTTGGTTCTCGGAGCTGAGGCTCTGACAACAACTCCCCCCTGGCCGCTCCCCCTGGCGGACAGCTTCCCCAGGGGAAGGGGCACGTTACGGCATCCCAGGCAAAACCTGGTCTCCATGTCTGGACGGGATGAGGAGATCCTGAGTGACCCACCCCCAGTCCGGTTGGGACGTCACTCAGGCTACGGCTTCGGCCACTGGGCGGCTATACGCCCATAGGTGGCGCCTCTTCTCGTCCTGGTGCTCTTCTCACCGAGAAGACCCGCGGAGTTGCTCGGTCGGGTACGAGCTGTCCCGTCCTCAAGAGAGCGGGGGAGTAACCTCTCCCCCTCCACACTGGGAATGTATGTAGCCGCTACGGCCGCTCATCATGACCCAAGTGCTGGGTAGCCTCTGGGACAGCACGGCCTGGTCATTAGGTTCCTAAGGGGCGCGAGAGGGTGACCACCTTTCCGCGCTCCGTACCCTCTTGCGACCTAGGTGGCGGGCCTCAAGAGGCCCCGCTCCCTTCGAGCCTCTCGGGGTTACCGCTCTTTCTCAGTCTTGATAAAGACGGTGTTCCGCATTGCGCTCACCTCCAAGAGGGTAGGGGATCTACAAGCACTCTCCGTGTCCGCAGATTGCCTAGAACTCGGGGCCGGGATTCTCACGTTATCTTGAGACCCCGCCCCGGCTACGTGCCCAAGGTTCCCACCACTCTCCCGAGAGACCAGGTGGTGAACCTGCAGGCGCTCCCCACCGGGGAGGAAGACCCAACCTATCCGTGCTGTGTCCAGTACGCGCACGGCGCCTCTACTTGGACCGCACGCAGAGCCCAGAAGCTCTGAGCAGCTCTTTGTCTGTTTCGGAGGTCAGCAGGAGGGCTGTCTCCAAACAGAGGCTGGCGCACTGGATCGTGGATGCCCTCGTTAGGGCATACCGATCTTTTTTCCTGCCCGTTGGGGGTGAGGCACACCCCTCGTGGCTGGCTCAGGGCGCCTCTCTGGCAGACATCTGCGGAGCTGCGGGTTGGGCTATGCCTAACAACTCCGTGAGGTTCTAATACCTACGCGCGGAACCGGTGTCAGCCCGCATCCTGGCAAGGTGTGGGACCGGCAGCCGGTAGGGCATACGCCTGCGGAAGCCCTTCCCCCTCCGGGGGGAGCAGTGGCGATCCCGCCTCACTTCTTTCCCCTCGGGTAAAGAACAGGCATTCCATCCATCACTAAGCACCCTTCCAGGGGACAGGCTGGGCAGAGCAGCCCTGCCCCCTTAGGCCGGGGAACAGTTGAGTTATCTCCCACATGGCTCTAACCGGACCTAGTGCTCCAGACGTGGTAACCCCCCCTCCGTGGGCTGTTCCGTCTGATGTATCCTCATGAATGGTTCCCACCTTGGCAACCCATGACCTCCCCAGGTGGACTCCCACCTTGCGGTTAACTCCTGCAGTCCGCACATTCCTCCCATGAGTTCTCCCCTGATGGTGAGACCATGTGGTGTCTCCACTAATTCCTCCCTACGGTAGGTAGTGGCCTCTGCAGCGTTTTTCCCCCAGGGGGAATAATGCTTACCCAGTGGCCCGTACGGTGCCGGGCGGCTTCTCGCCATTTAGAGAATTAGGCCTCCGCCCGTGACGGCCGGCGTTAGGGGGCTTCCCAACTTTTTGTGGAAAGCTCTGGGTCCCCCTTCCTCTCCACTGGAAGGTCATAATTTCGCGTTAGCGTGTTCGTCTGACTCGCCCAGGCCAGTCAACGTCGCTCCGCAGAGATTGTGACGCGGCTCAGTGCTGTGGCGTTTTCCATAGGAACCCCATTCTGTCGGTTCGACACAACGTCGAGAGACCGACAGAAAGGGAACGTCTTGGTTACGGATGTAACCTCGGTTCCCTGATGGAGGGAACGAGACGTTGTGTCCCTCATGCCACAACACTGGCCGCCCACCCCAGCGGTCGGGGGAGGATGCTTTAGGCTCCTCAGACCAAAGGTGAATGAATGAGCACGCCGGCTTCCCTCTTATACCCGGACATCCGGGGAGGAGCCCGGCATGCAAATTTCATTCGCCAATTTTCATTGGCCTTTTCTAAATACTCAGAAGATGATAGGTTCTCAAGACAAACTCCATTCTGTCGGTTCGACACAACGTCTCGTTCCCTCCATCAGGGAACCGAGGTTACATCCGTAACCAAGACGATTCGTGTAGTTTTAGCTTTCAGTGTGCATTAATGTGTTTTTTTATATCATTATGGATCATGATACTGGTGTGTTGTTGTTAAGAGTGTGTAACTGTGTTTCTAGAACACACAATAATAAGTAGTCAAGTCATGGGCTAGTGTTATGTTACTAATCAGTATATGTAATCAGTAATTCTAATTCTAAACATGCTTCAGATGTTTCAGATATGTCTAAAAAGTCACACAAGGCCTTGGGGGACGATGAGTGGATGTCCCGTCTGCGACGGTTTGCCAGCACAGGGGTTTGGCCCTCTGAAGCAAGCTGGGGAACAATAATCTGTTTGGGGGTGGGGAGAAGGCAGAAGAAGGGGAAGAAGGAAAAAAAGGGAAAAGGGAGAAAAAATGAAGAAAAAAGAAAGGGAAAAATTAAACCCACATTTCACATTTCTGTATGATTTTTGTAATATTGATGTTCATATATCTTAGAAAATTGCCTTTTTATTCATTTCACAGGACAAATCGCTGATGCGAAAGACGTCGGTTCGAGTCCCACCTCTGACAAGGTTGAAATCATCCAGTGGACTACAAAGAGTTCTGATCATGAATAAAGATAAATTACCTGTGACCCAGGTTCATTTCTATAGCCCATATATATATATGTCACGATTAGCGGAGGAAGAACCCAATTGCAGGCAGGCGTGAAGGGGTTAACAAAGACTTTATTACAAATAACGAATAACAGAAAAATCCCACGAGGGGGAGTAAAACAGGAACAGAACTTAAATACAAAACTTGAAACAAAAGACTTCCCAGGAAGGGGCAAAAACCAAAAGAACAGGATCAAACTAAAACACACAAAGAACAGGACTGCAAACACAAGACCAAGAGACACGGCAATTTGAAAACGACAGGGTATAATCCAGCAGATTGGCAAGACGAGAACACGGAACAGCACGGGGCACTTACAGGAACAAGTACATACACAATCCACGAGCACAGGACAAAGAAACATGAGGGCATTTCAAAGGCAAGACAAATGAGGGATAATGACACAGGGCAGGTGGGAAACATTAGACACGGCAGGGAAGCAATACATGAAACGAGAGGGGCGGGGCCAATGACAAGACACGAGAAAACACATGGAGTGTCAAAAGATAAACACCCCATGGTTTTCTCACACAAAACCAAAGGCTTTGTCACGGCTCTGCCACAAGACCAAGAAAACCATGACAAGATAAGGCAGAGCCGTGACATACATATATATATATATGGGCTATAAAGATATATATAAAACGTGTATACCATACAATGATATATACATCTATATATATATATACTGTATATACACACAAGTAAATAATAATAATAATAATTTTCACTCAGGCTCACAGAATGATGACTGAAGAAAAGAAGAGTCAATGCTTTAAGATCAATAAAATGTTTTATTTTTACCAATAAAATATGTAAAAAAAAGGTCATATTATGAATTATAATAGAAGCAAATGCACACGGGTAGAACAACATTAATGAATATAAAAACACTTAAAATTATACAAAGTCCTTGAGTGGGCTCAAAACACCAACCTAATAATAAATAAAATAGATTATTAACAGTAATAAACACAAGGAACTAGAAACAGTATAAAACTATATAAATATTAGCAAAGAGTATTTAAAAATAAATATATAAACATGAAACATTCTCACCAACCTAAACCTAAAAATTAATAAGAGAAACATAATAGACAAAGACAAACTTTATAAAACTGTATACGTATTAGAAAACGGTATATAGAAATTATAGGCAGTATACACATTTTAACACTTAAACAATCTATTTATTTTTCTTTACTTTTTCAAGCCACTGCTCCTTTGTAAGAGTCTCTGTGGCAGGGCAGTAGATAGTCCCTCTACACTGGCTGTGTCCGGTCGCTGTTGTCCTACACTTCCTGCAGGTGTTTGCCTCAACCTTTCTTTGGTATGGACGAGGGACAGTGGGTTGAGACTGACAGACTGTGGCAGTAGGTGGGAGGAGGTAACTGGGTTGGGGATTTAAATTCAAAGTTGAAGAGGCTGTAGGAAGAGGGTTTTGAGGTTAACAACCAGTGTGAAGGTAGGGGTAGTGTGGGAGTCAAGGGTGTCAGTCGGGCTGGGAAATTCAGGAACTGGTTGCAGGTTTACAGGGCGAGGAATTATTGGCCTCAGGTTGTCTGCTTGGGTCTGACTGCCTCAGTTGTGTCACAAGAGGTGTGCCTTTTTAGAGTAGCTTGCCCAGCTGTGCTCTGTGGCAGGTTGTAGGTATGTAGTCCTCCCTGCACCTGGGGTGGAGCAACAGCACGGACACTGGCAGGTGGGAGAGCCTCAGCAGCATACCAAGAGGGTCAGGTAGATAAACTCCCCGAAGCAGAAGAGTCTGATCTTGCTTTTTAACCCTGCTATTATGCCACTGGACCAGAGTGGTCTGATTGATCTCCACCAGCTGGAGATTAGTGTCATGCATGATGGCACCGTTAGAGAGGATCCCGTTAGAGAGGATCAGCTGCTGGATCTTTTTAGATGCATTAGATTCAATTTATTGTCATTGCACATGTACAAGTACAAGGCAACGAAATGTGACCTCTGCTTTTAACCCATCCAGAGAGTAGTGAACACACGCACAGCAAGTGGTGAACACATGTACCCACGGAGCAGTGGGCAGCTATCACTGCAGCGCCCGGGGAGCAAGTAGGGGTAAGGTGCCTTGCTCAAGGGCACCTCAGTTGTTACCCGCCGGCCCTGGGAATCGAACCGGCAACCTTCTGGTCATGAGTCCGACTCTCTAACCATTAGGCCACAACTGCCCCCATCTTGCGGTAATAATGTAAAATGAGGGACCAGCGAATCAGTGAACACGTTCCCTTCTTCTTCGGACTTTGATGTATGCGACAGAGCCGGATGAAAATAGCCTCCACAAGATGACAGCAGTCTGGCCATTGGGCAAGTGAAGCTGTGGACCCCAACACACATCGTTTCAGGCTGTCCACTCCAGGGGTGAAAACAGCCTTCTTTTTTGGAGACCTGATCCTCCCTGTGGTCAGCCTGTCCTGGTGTCTAGCAGCAAACTTCACCCGCTGCTTGTCATAGTCAAGAAGGCTCTGCCACAGGCACACGATGTCATCAACCTAAAGAACAATAGACGTATAGAGGTATAGATGAGTTAAAAGTAAACATAAAATACATAGTCCAGTCACACTGTGTTTTGATTAATTATTTTTTTAGGACTTTGCTAATGACTGTTTGCTAACCTGCTGTCTGCTTAGGGTTAACTAAGCTAACTAAATTAACTAACTAAATACTCAGCCAGTCTGTCCACCCGGTCCATTCCTGGAATGTTTTGCTCATCCACAGCCTAAAACAGAATCATTTGAAATGATAAAGAAAAAAACCGATTAGTAAAATGACTTAAATCTTAATGGTAGTATCAATTATTTCATTGTATTACAAATTAAGTTCTGCTCAGGGTGTCATGGTTCTGCCCCATCTTGTCTTGCTTTTCTTGACCTAGTGGCAGAATCATGACAGAACCTCTTGTTTCATGTGGAGAGAGGCGTTTTGACCCTGTTGGTTTTCCACTCTCCGGTGTCGCATCTCTGTTCCCGCCATTTCGTCTCCTTAGTTGTATCATTAATTAGTTCATGCCCCGCACCTGTCCCTCTTGATTTGTCCCCTTATTTAATGCCCCTGTGTCCTCTTTCTTTTGCTGAATCATTGTACTGTGTCGTGTTTCGTGTGGGTGAGTTCTTGTCCTGTTAAGTGTAGCTTAGTCTTGTGTAATATGTTGTAAATGTTATTTTTAGTGTTGTTTAGTGTAGTTAGTCTTTGTTCTTATTATACTCTTGTTTTACTCCCTCGTGGGTTTTTGTTTTGTGTGTTTTATTATTTATTAAATGTCCTGTTTAACCCCTTACCCGCTGTCTGCGTTTGGGTCCTCTCTCCTTGTCTCACCTCACCCGAGAATCGTGACACAGGGAAAGTTCCTATTGTGAAATGTACATACCAAAAGCTCCTCAGGGCCCTGAGAGGGGGAACCTTGTGCATACTGTACTGTGGATGTAGTTGGCTGGGATGAGGCAGTGGCAGACTGGGAGAAGACAGGCTGGGATGAGCCAGCAGCGGCGGATTGGGATAAGTCAGGCTGGAATGAGCCAGCAGCAGCAGACTGGAACAAGACAGGCTCAGATGAGCCAGCAGCGGCAGACTGGGAGAAGGCAGCAGCAGTCTGAACTGTGGGTGCACTGTAAAAAATTGCTGTTAAAAAACAGCCAAATTCTGACAATAACATACTGTTTTTTGTTAAAACATTGAAAACAATGCATCCTGGGCAATATTTAAGATATTATTATTATTATTTAATATTTAATTAAGAAACTACTTACAGCCATCTCTCAACAATAATCTACTGTTGTACTGTATGCAATGAATTGTGGGCTATGTTAACCCCTTCAGACCCTGCTTCAATAAGAATGGACATTAAGTCTTTTTTGGTTTAGACCAATAAACCTGCATGTTTCATTTTAATAATACCTCACAGATTGTTTACCAAGTTAATGGTAACCTCATTGTCTTGCCACTGTTATATTTTATTTGATTATGTTATGTTTTTCAAAAAAATCTAAAGATATTTTAGAGTTGTACAACACATGATTTTATTTATTTAATGTCCATCCCAGTGGACATGCGGTCTTAAAAATTATAAAATGGCAGACTTTTTTGCACTCTGATGTGGTAAAAATCGATCTTGAAGTTCAAAAAAATCTCTCAGACAAAGAAGGTCCAGGTGTCAAGGAGTTGACCTTATTTGATCAGACCAAACAAATTGAGATGTCCCCAGTCATCTGAAAACCAAGTACTTTCCAGCCTACAGTTATAGTGAAACTTGTCATGATTCTCGGGTGAGGTGAGACACAGTGACAAGGAGAGAGGACCCAAACGCAGACAGCGGGTAAGGGGTTAACAAGACTTTTAATGAATAATTAACAAAACTCAAAACAAAGACCCACGTGGGGGTAAACATAACAAAACAGAGAAACAAGAACAAGATTAACTAAACTGACATGACTAAACTAATAACACATCACAAAGGAACACTTCAAACTAGACTAACTGACAAGACAAGACAAGACAAGACCTCACCCACACGACACAGTGCAACATAACAGTACAATGATCCGACACCAGACAGAGAACACAGGGGCATTAAATAGAGGGGCAAATCAAAGGGGAACAGGTGTGGGGCATGAACTAATAAACAACCAATAACGAGAGATACAAAAGGGCGGGAACACAGACAAGGACCGGAGAGAGTATCGAAGGCCGACAGGGTCAAAATGACTCTCTCCACACATAACAAGGGATCCTGCCGTGATCCTGCCACAAGATCAGGATAGACATGACAAGATGAGGCAGAATCACGACAGAACCCCCGCCTTAATGAGCGATATCCTGACGCTCCAAAAGGCACAAACAAGACAAGACAGACTGTGACAAAAACCATAACAATACAAAACATGGCAAAAACATGATACATGAAAAAAAGCCCAAACAACGACATGGCGCCGGCTCGAAGGCCGGCTGGACAGCACATGGCGCCGGCTGGGAGGCTGGCTGGACAGTACATGGCACCAGCGGAATGGCTGGCTGGACAGTACATGGCGCCAGCTGGAAGGCTGGCTGGACAGTACGTGATGCCGGCTGGATGACACATAACGCCGGCTGGAATGCCGGCTGGACGACACATGGCGCCAGCTGGATGGCTGGCTGGACAGTACATGGCACCGGCTGAATGGCCGGCTGGACAGTACATGGCGCCGGCTGAATGGCCGGCTGGACAGTACATGGCGCCGGCTGGATGGCCGGCTGGACAGTACATGGTACATCGGGCTTGTGAGCGGCTCCAAGCCGCACTCGCCCTCAGTGACTTGTTCCCCCGGAAGTGCATGAGGAACCTAGTACAACCTGGAACGCCCCCTTCGGCGCATACACGTCAACTAGTTCCATCACCCTTTCTTCCCTCGATGGTGGGGCAGCTAGAGGATACGTCGATGTCCCCCAGGGGTTCGACCTAGACTCCCGTCCAAAGCACGTAGGCTTTTCGGCATCTGAGGTGTCGAGAGCTTACTCTGCTGTGGGCCAAGCTGTCCCCTCTCTCCATGCTATAGCTTTCCTGCAGGCCAATGCACGGAGAGAGCTCCACGAGAGTAAGACCGACCCAGCGCTTATGCAGGAACACCGCGGCTTCACCGACCTCGCTCTCGGGCAAACAAGGTGATCGCGCGGGCCCTGGGTCGGGCAATGTCCACACTTGTGGTCCAGGAGAGACACCTCTGGCTGAACCTTGCACAGGTGAGTAACACTGAGAAAGTCCGCTTCCTCGATGCACCCATCTCGCAAGGGGGGGCTGTTTGGTGATACTGTCGAGTTCGACAGTTAGGGAGCAGCCAGAGGATATCAAGTATGTCCTACCCAGCCGCGACTTGACCGCCCTCTGGCCGCCAAGATCCCGTGCACCGTCTGCTTCCCAGCAGCCCTGGTCCTCTTCGAGACATGGCTGCTCTGGCTGCTCCCTCGTCCCGTCCAGACATGGAAGTACCAGGGGTCTGCCTGGGATGCCGTTACGTGCACTTCCCCTGGGAAAGCAGGTCCTTCGCCAGGGGGATCGGCCAGGGGGGAGTTGTTGTCAAGAGCCTAAGCTCTGAGAACCAAGTCCGGTTGGGCCAATAGGGCGCAACTAGTACCACTTGATGCTCCTCTTCCCTGGTCTTGCACAAGACCTGTGCAATAAGGCTCACTGGGGGGAAGGCGTACTTCCGATTACCCCGCGGCCAGGTGTGCACTAGGGTATCCATGCCGAGGGGTCCCTCGGTTAGGGAGTACCAAAGCGGGCAATGGGCGGAGTCCGGGGAGGCAACAGGTCCCCCTGTGCCTGGCCGAACTGCTCCCATATGAGCCGGACTGCGCGGGGATGGAGTCGCCACTCTCCGCGAGGCATCGACTGACGAGAGAGCGCGTCGGCTGTCTGGTTCAGGTCGCCTGGGATATGTGTGGCTTGCAGGGAGCTGATCACCTGCTGACTCCACAGGAGGAGGCATCGGAGGTTATCTGCTGTGAGCGAATGCCACCCTGTCGATTGATATACGCCACGGCAGTTGTGCTGTCCGACCGGACCAGCTCGTGCTTGCCCTGCACGAGAGGCTGCAGCCTCTTCAGTGCAAGTAGCACAGCCAACAACTCTAGGCAGTTGATATGCCAACGCAGGCGGGGGCTCGATCTTCGTGAAGACTCGTGGGGACAGGGACAGACCGAAAGAGAGGACTCTGTACTGATATGTCCGCCCTCGAAAGCGAGACATGAAAATAAGCGTCCTTCAGGTCGATTGCCATGAACCAATCTTGACATCTGGTAGATACCAGGATGCGCTTCTGCGTGAGCATCCTGAATGGCAGCATGATTAGGTGCCTGTTCAGGGTATGCAGATCTAGCAACCCCCTTTTTGGAGATGATGAAGTACGGGCTGCAAAACCCGTTGAAAATCCCGGCTAGAGGGAAGAGCACGATCGCTTGCCAGAGGGGTGGTGACCCTGGCCCGAAGCACAGGAGCATCCTAACCTCTGACTGAGGTTGAGAGGATGTCCTGAACTTGAGCGGGCGTCTGGTGAGTTGTATCGCGTAGCCGAGACGGATCGTATCCTGTAGCCACCGTGACGGTTTGGGGGCTCTAGTCAGGCTCCCAGGGACCGAGACAGGGGCTAGGGGTATGACCTGCTTCATCGACATCCCAGGGGGTGGTTCGATGGCGAGCAGTGCAGATCCCTTACCGTGGGGAGGCCCCCGGGGAGGAGATCGGCTCTGCTGCTTACCTGCCTGGTGATGATGTAGCACAACGCACTGTCGATTGAGAGTGCTGAGGGCTACTGATTATCCTCGACATTGGGTCTCGCCGTGACGCAACGTCGAGTTGCCGAACACTGTCGTATAGAGGGTGAGAGCGGCTGTGATAAACACCCAGAGAGAGAGGAAACTCTTAAGAGAGTGGGATGTTGGGACGGGGCAGGAACCGTCCCAGATCGACCAACCAGCGATAGAATGGCTGGGGTCGGGCCCGATGGTATTCTCGATCTCCCTGGGGTCTTCCCATGGGGGCCACTTCTGCTTTCGCCACAGCTGCTGATGGGACGATGGTCTCCTCTTCGATGTCCCTTCCGGGGGGACCACCTGAGTGGGGGGCGCCAGAGCCGGAGGGCAACGAAGAGGACCAGGGCTGCTGGGAAGCAGACGGTGCACGGGACTCGACGGCCGAGGCGGCCGAGTCGCGGCGAAGGAGGATATGCTTGATATCCTCTGTCTGCTTCTTTACTGTCGAGAACTGCGCTCAACAGTATCACCAAACAGCCCCCCCCCCCTTGTGAGATGGGTGCGTCGAGAAAGCGGACATTCTTGGCGTTACTCATCTGTGCTAGGTTCGGCCAGAGGTGTCTCTCATGGACCACAAGTGTGGACATCGCCTGACCCAGGGCCCGAGCGGTCACCTTGGTCACCCATAGAGCGAGGTCGGTGGAGGCGCAGAGTTCCTGCATAAGCTCTGGTTCAGTCTTACCCTCGTGGAGCTCTCTCAACGCCTTTGCCTGGCAGGAGCCATAGCGTGGAGAGAGGAGGCAGCTTGGCCCGCAGCAATGTAAGCTCTCGACACTGGAGATGCCGAGACCCTCCATGTTTTGGACTGGAGTCTAGGTCGAACCCTCTAGGTGGCCGCTGCCTGCGAGCATGAGTGCACCGCGGCGGCATACTCCACCTGGGGGACATCGACGTATCCTCTAGCTGCCTCACCCTCGAGGGAAGAGAGGGTGACAGAACTTGACAGAACTTGTGAACGTGCCGGAAAGGGGGCGTTCCAGGTCTTACTAAGTTACTCATGCACTTCTGGTAAACACGGCACTGGGGGCGGGCGTGGCTTGTAGCCGTGCTCAAACCCGAGGCACCATGTAACCAGCCGCGAGCACTGGGAGAGGCAGTGTGCAACCCAACGCTCACGGCGGCCCAGGAAAGCATGGCTGACATTTCGTCGTCCGCCTTCTTCCTGGGCTCGACCCCCCAAGGGAGGAAGCTCCGAGGAATCGCCGGAGTCGGATGGCAGTACGTCACCCCCCAATGCTGCAAGGGACATCTCATCATTGTCACGCACTGTTTCCAAATACGTGGTTGAAGAACAAGACAGGGGGACCGTTTCCTGGGGAACGGTCAGATGAGCGAGACGAGGTGCGAACGGTTTGTGAGCCAGTGGCTGGCAGATTAACGCTCACAGTAATCCTCATATCACCCTCGATGCTAGTCCTGCCGTTACGGAACGAGGAGCAGACAAGGTGGTGGCTGAGTCCCGTGGGAACAAAAGCCACCTGTGACGCAACATCTGAATCGTCAACCACGCAGTGCGTGCAGGACTGGAAGCAGACACCGTGTCCGTCCCCCTCCTCGATGAGTGTGTTGCACCCATGTGAACAGCGGGACATGCCACGCTGGAGAAATTTGCTCTTTTAGAGAAAAACTCAAACACTTCTGGAACTGCCGAGACGCCCAGGGGAAAGTCGCTACAGGAAGGGACCGTCCGCTGCTCCATGTCATAAGATTCCAGCAGTATATCGGCGTAGAGTCGATCAGTGTGAAGGCTCCGAAGAACAAAAGGTGAATGAATGCAGCACACCGTCTCCCTTTTTTACCCGGATATCCGGGGGCGGAGTCCGGCATGCAAATTTCATTCGCCAATTTCATTGGCCTTTTCTAAACTAGTCAGAAGTTGATAGGTTCTCAAGAGCGAACCCCATCTGTCGGCTCGACACAATGTCGAGAGACCGACAGAAAGGTATGTAAAATCACATGGGCTACTGATAAAAGACATGCATAGACTACAAGGTGCTTTGGATAAAAGTGTCTGCTAAATGCGTAAATGTAAAATCTATTACTGTTCATTCGTCCTGTTTATAGCATGAAAGTCCACTGATGTGTGAGTTCAGCAGCAAAAATCAAGTGCAGATACGGTTTACAAAAAGATCTCTCATTCCAGACTTTCTTTTCATACTGTCCACGCATTAAGTACTGAAATATAAATCTAAAAACTACCCAGCGATACAGATAAACAGAACAAGACCAACAATGTAAAAAATGCCTGTTGGATCGAGCGGGCCTCGGACCTAGGTTTGATGCAGTCAACGATTGCGAGTCAATCACGCTAACCAGCAGACTACCACTCATAGTACTCAACCTCTGTTTAAATGAAATCCAGTTTACTTTTTTCTCTGGCTGACTTCGCTTATACCAGGAATGATTTCTGGTGTTGGAAATTAGCTAATACAATATTTCAACCGATTGCTTTTGTGCTTTTCAGCAGGAAGCATGAGAAGCGTCTCGCCAGGGCTAAAGACAAAAAGGACTGGACTGCTGCTGAGTGGTCCAAAGTTATGTTCTCTGAGGAAAGTAAATTTTGCATTTCCTTTGGAAATCAGGGTCCCAGAGTCTGGAGGAAGAGAGGAGAGGCACAGAATCCACATTGCTTGAGGTCCAGTGTAAAGTTTCCAAAGTCAGTGATGGTTTGGGGTACCATGTCATCTGCTGGTATTGGTCCACTGTGTTTTCTGAGGTCCAAGGTCAACGCAGCCATATACCAGGAAGTTTTAGAGCACCTGCTGCTGACCAACTTTATGGAGATGCAGATTTCATTTTCCAACAGGACTTGGCACCTGCACACAGTGCCAAAGCTACCAGTACCTGGTTTTATGGATCATGGTATCCCTGTTCTTAATTGGCCAGCAAACTCGCCTGACCTTAACCCCATAGAAAATCTATGGGGTATTGTGAAGAGGAAGATGCGATATGCCAGACCCAACAATGCAGAAGAGCTGAAGGCCACTATCAGAGCAACCTGGGCTCTCATAACACCTGAGCAGTGCCACAGACTGATCTACTCCATGCCACACTGCATCGCTGCAGTAATTCAGGCAAAAGGAGCCCCAATTAAGTATTGAGTGCTGTACATGCTCATACTTTTCATGTTCATACTTTTTAGTTGGCCAAGATTTCTAAAAATCCTTTCTTTGTATTGGTCTTAAGTAATATTCTAATTTTCTGAGATACTGAATTTGGGATTTTCATTAGTTGTCAGTTATAATCTTTAAATTAAAAGAAATAAACATTTGAAATATATCAGTCTGTGTGTAATGAATGAATATAATATACAAGTTTCAATTTTTGAGTGGAATTAGTGAAATAAATCAACTTTTTGATGATATTCTAATTATATGACCAGCACCTGTATATATATTTCCCGTAGTGATACTGGTGAAATATGGCATGGCTCTCAGCCAATCAGAATAATTGTAAATATGGCTCACAATGGATACAGTATAAATCAAATTGATTAAAATGTGCAATATCAAATGTTTAACTCGTAATATTAACTAATATTACAATGTTTTATTTTTAAAACTGAATATTACATTACTGATTTCTAGTATGTACATGTGTAGGGCTAACCCGTGATATGCACAAAGGGTAGAGGTGCAGAAAAGGGTGCAAATGGTTTGCCATTTTTTCAATACAAAATTGTTTATGAAACAAAGGGTAGAAGGAATTGCATGCACATACACTACAGTAGTTATCAAATTTCAGTTTGGAATAACTAAAAGATTTAATTTAATATGAAAATAATATGCGGCCCTTAACAAGGATTCTAAAACTTGATGTGGCCCTCGAGGTAAAAAGTTTGCCCACCCCTGCTCTAGTATCTAGCCAATCGTGAAAAGCTGTCATCATCACAGCTTGTTTTTTTTTAATCTAAAATCTCCAATATTAACCTTATATTATTAGACATACTGTATGTCTATTTTGCATAAAGCCAGACTTTCATCAATAATAGAATGTAATACGCTTTTTAATCTTTTAGCCAATATTAAAGCAATTCCTTTGTAGTTATTATGTAAATCATCACAGCTTGGTGCAGCCGCTGAGCAAGCCGGCAGTTCTCGAAACCTATGGCGTTCCAAAGGGTCCTAAAAAATGACTTTGCAGCACACACTCGTCTCACTGAACGTCTCACTCCACGTCTAAACTGTTTTTGTATTCGGCTATTTATTGCATTGAATTCAAGACGCAGACGAGACGTTGACGTAACGCAGACGTCACGTAAATCACGTGTGGCCGTGAAGCATCTATGCAGACGTCACGCGTCATTCACGTGTAGCAGTGAAGTTATTTGTTTTCATTTTTGCTAACACGTATTGTAACACGCTACTCTACACGGCTTAATGCAGAGTGTCAAGCGTCTACTTCGTTAACTTTCACTTCACTCAATCCTCTCAATGAACGTGACGTCTGCGTCTGTCCTAGGAACTAATGTTTATGTGTTGTTTCCTTGACATTCTGTTAATTGTGTTGCACACTGGCAAGGATCAGCCGTCAATCTTAGTTTATGCTGTTTGTTATGCTTTGTGTAATGTTTTTGTGCAAGACATTTAAGTCCAGAACCATTTTATATCTCATTATTATATGTTGTGCATGTTATTGCTGCTTTCTGATGTTTATATGGTTCTGATGCGATCGATTATTGCTGCTGAGTTTTCCGATATAATCATTGAAAACGTACATCATTGTCCATGCTGTAGCGTTGCATTCCTAGGGAATTATGTAATTGCTTACAGCAAGATTATTCAGCGCACTACTATGTTATTGTTAACTCCATTGTGACTTTTGATTTGTTTCATTTGTTTACATGCAATTGTTTTGTTTTTAGCATTTGTTTTTTTCTGCAAAGCTCAGCTTTAGCATCTTTAATTAATCAAACATTATTAGGGCCCGAGCACGGAGGAGCAAGCCACCGGCTTGCACCGTAGTGCCCTTTTGTTTCTGTGTTGTTTATTAGGGCCCGAGCACGGAGGAGCAAGCCACCGGCTTGCACAGTAGTGCAGAGCCCTTTTGTTTCTGTGTTGTTTATTAGGGCCCGAGCATGGAGGAGCAAGCCACCGGCTTGCACCGTAGTGCAGAGCCCTTTTGTTTCTGTGTTGTTTATTAGGGCCCGAGCACGGAGGAGCAAGCCACCGGCTTGCACCGTAGTGCAGAGCCCTATAGTTTCTGTGTTCTTCTCCCTCTTTGATCGCTAATTTGAAGGTCTAAACATGCTCAAAAACTCACAATAACTTGCACACGCATCAGACCTGGCGAAAATTTACGTCTGATAAGGGTTTCAAAATTAGGCGTGGCAAAATGGCTCGCTAGCGCCACCAAGAACTGCCCAGACCGCTACGCAAAACATACATGCACCAAATTTGGTGGGCTCATAGAACACCCCGAATCATTAAGAAAAGTCTCTTAGAGCACATCTCTAAACCCAACAGGAAGTCCGTTATTTTTTATTTCCTGTGCAATTTGGTAAATGTTTTAAATTTGCAGGCGTCGTACTTTAGCGAGCTCCTCCTAGAGTTTTAATCCGATCAACATCATTTTCATGTCATTCTCATCTTAAGGCCTTTGTGAAGCTAAATTGCGGAGATCTTGACTTTTCGTGGCGGAACGTGACCCTGGCGGCCTGCCAAAGTTTGGCGTTTCACCATGAACAGGAAGTTGTTGTAACTCAGGCCTACAATGTCCAACAGGCCCCAGACTTCACACATTTGATAAAAGTCCTGGCCTGAAGACATCTACATGGTAATATTCAGATACTGTTATAGCGCCAACTGCAGGAAACAGTAAGTGGCATGTTTTAAACTGTGATTAACTCATACAGATTCAAACAGGTCAGCAATATATTTGGCCAGTATGATCTTCAGACCTTTGTGATGATACATTGCAAGTTCCTGACTTTTTGTTGAGGGGCGTGTCCATGGCGGCCTGACAAAGTTTGATGTTTCGCAATGAAACAGGAGTTATAGTAACTCAGGCACAAAATGTCCGAACAGTCTCACACTTCACACATTTGATAAAAGTCCTGGCCTGAAGACATCTACATGGTAATATTCAGATACTGTTATAGCGCCACCTGCAGGAAACAGGAAGTAGCATGTTTTAAACTGTGATTTACTCCTCATACAGATTCAAACAAGTCAGCATCATATTTGACCAGTATAGCCAGTATGATCTTCAGACCTTTGTGAAGATACATTGCAAGCTCCTGACTTTTCGTTGAGGGGTCTGTCCGTGGCGGCCTGACAGAGTTTGCTGTTTCGCCATGAAACAGGAAGCTATAGTAACTCAGGTACACAATGTCTGACCAGCCCCAAACTTCACATGTTTGATGAGAGACCTGGCCTGAAGACATCTACATGGTAATATTGTCCAACAATTGTCCATTCATATAGATTGCCATCGGTCGACTAGGCAGACGAAGGGCTCGTATACCTGAATTGTATGCCAAATTCTCGCTCACTCTTATTATGATTGGGACTTTTTTCCCTTATCGGAGTTTAGGGGCCGTTTTTCCGGAGAGGCATCGTACGGACTCCACAAGGGGTGGCAAAGTGCTGCAGGCGTGGACCCTCGCGCCACAAAGTGCCTACTCATCCCCTCACCCCCTAATCTTCATCACCGCGTGCACGAGGAGCCTTTCGCTTCCCCCTGACCACCTAACTCTGCCATAGTCTTCCCCACGTCCGCAGCGCGCCTAGACTTGCTAGTTTGCTGCCCCTTGCTGCCTATTCGTGGCGCGACACCCAAAAGATGCCAAAACGTCTCGCTCGCCACCCTTGCGTCCGCAGAGCTCCTAGAGTTGGTAGATTGCTGCCCCTTGCTGCCTATGCGTGGCGCGACATCCAAAAGATGAAGACGGTACGGCCTCGTTATGTCCTCTGGAATACAGGGGTCAAAAGGTCACAGGGTCTTAACACTCGCCACGGTATACCCTGGGGGTCTCCCAAGCCGGGATATCGAGTACCGTGGTTCTCGGTAACCTCGAAGTATCTTTTTCTTGAAAAAAGATTGATCCCTAATTTTGATCCGTTTGCTCATTCAAGAGGGTCTTTCAGGCTATGAAATGAAGAAGCCTGCATGAGAGACTTTTGCAAACCGCACTATAAATAGTTTCCCACGGTTCTAGACAGCCACCCTCAC